>NC_081558.1:32369639-32545493 GCF_022355385.1 Mustela nigripes | reverse complement strand
CTCTCCTATGTCTTGTGTCATTCTTTCTCTCCTATGTCTTGTGTCATTCTTTCTCTCCTATGTCTTGTGTCATTCTTTGAGACATTTTTCTCCAGTTTCCTCCTTGCTTCTATGTCTCTTCCACCCAGAACCTGCCAGTTGTGTGTCAGGTGGAAACAGCGCTGGGGAGCCTGCATCCTTCCTGTCATGACCGAAGGTGCTCCTCGATCTATGGGGACACATAAGACCTCAGATTTCATACCCCCATCTGTTTTCTGGTTTGTTGGGTTCTGGGTTTCTCCATACCTTCAGAAAGAAATCTAGAATTTCTAAGTTCGGTAGTTGGCTCGGGCATATTGAAAATCTCGGTCTTAAAGTCAACACCGTTTCCTGTGCCTCATTACACAACTTCCTCAGCTGTTCTAAAAGTGGCTTCGAGATTTTTTTTTCCCCCCCTAGGGAAAGAGGAGGGTCAGGAAGCTGAGTAGCAAGATAAAAAAGCATAGTTCTGGGAGTTCTGGTCCTAGCTGCAGTCCCACCACCAAAACTGGCCCATGGGCCGAACAATTTCATACCACCTAGTGAGTCCCCCTCACTGTCTTACGTCAACACACAAGAGCAGCCTGATCGGAGAAATGATTCCTCCTTATCTCCGTAGTTCCCGAAACAGTATTTTACATTAAAGACTGTATAACCAATAGAATGTTTTTCTATCAAAACTTCAACATAGGGGCGCCTGGGTGGCTCAGTGGGTTAAGCCTCTGCCTTTGGCTCAGGTCCTGATCTCAGGGTCTTGGGATCGAGCCCCACATCAGGCTCTCTGCTCAGAACAGAACCTGCTTCCCCGACTCTCTCTCTCTCTCTGCCTGCCTCTCTGCCTACCTGTCTGTCAAATAAATAAATAAAATCTTAAAAAAAAAAAATCCTTCAAGGTAGGGTGCTTTACTCCCTTGCAACATGTTCTTCACTTTCCCACGCATCTTTCTGGAAGAGACTCTCCCTTTTTCGGTGGGGGTGAGGGGGAAGGAGGAGGCATCCTATGGTATTTGCGATTCCCCCAGAAGACGTAATTGATTGAATTCTTAATATGCAAGTCTACCATTGAGGAATATAAAACACTAATTCACTAAAACGATGAAATTCTACTGGTATTACAACGAAGCATCACGAGCTGCCTCCGGGACACCCGTATCCCACTGTATGGCTGGAAACTAGCTTGAACTGCGTAGAGAATGAACACTAACCTTGACTTGAGCTCCTGCTCTGAACCAGAAACCGTGCCAGATATTTACACCTGGTAGTTAGCTCATTCAATTACTAATGTATAATGAACTCTTAAGCATGGTTACACCAGTGGTGGCTAATTATCTTTAATCATTCAGTAATAAACGCTTATTTAAGAAATGTAGGCAAAGTGAAAATAAGCTGGAGGGTTGGAGGGGAGCAGTCCTAATCCCAGCCCCAACAGTGATCACTGTTCAGTATACTTCCTCATAATAATTTTTATAAGGTTTGGCTTCAAAAAAAAAAGTTTGTAATGATATAATATGCATAATTACAATACATATGCTCTCTACAGAACCATGCATTATTGCAATAATAAAATACATACAATGATTTAAAATTGGTTTTTTTTTTTCCAGCTAACACTAAAACTTCTTTTTGACACGCTATGGTCTCATTCTTTTTAAACAGCTGTATTTTATTACATCTACGGCTCTATCATATCAGTCTTAATAACTGTGAGGTTGAGCATGACATTTGAAGCAACTTAGAAAGGTCAGGGGGTAAAAAAAAAAAAACCTCACAATGTCCTATTAACTTAAAAAGAAGAAATCCACATTAAGCTATGCAAAGGAATCAAAACCTTGAAAAATACATTAGTATTCTTTCATTTAAAGAAAATACATTAGTATTTTATAAAAAAATACATTAGTATTCTTTCATTCTTTCATTTAAAAATTATTTCAGAGGGCATGCATGATTCAGAATTTCACTAAGCATTTTATAAGGCATTTAAATTAATAAATATGACCGAAATATGTTCTCCTGTCCTCCCTCCCCCCCGCAAAATAACTCTACTAAAACCTAAATTTCCTGAGTTCTGTATGTACTTTTTTTTAATAAAAGATTTTATTTATTTATTTGACAGACAGAGATCACAAGTAGGCAGAGAGGCAGACAGAGATAGGAGGAAGCAGGCTCCCAGCTGAGCAGAGAGCCCGATGGGGGGCTCGATCCCAGGACCCTGGGATCATGACCCAGGCAGAAGCTTTAACCCACTACGCTACCCAGGCACCCCTGTATGTACTTTTAAAAGATCATTAAAAATGTATGGCAGAGAGATGAAGAGAGTAAAACTACTATATCTAATAAGGAGTTATCCTGTCCCACTGGCAACATCCTCTGGTGGAAACAGTCATTTGACTTAATGAATTCATTTCCTAGGGCTGCCATAATGAAATACTACAGACTAGGGGGCTTAAACAACAGAAGTTGATTTTGTTACAGTTCTGGAGGCTAGGAGTCTAAGATCGAGGTTTGGTGGGGTTCAGCTCTCCCCTTGTCTAGCTGATGGCTCCCTTCTCGCTGTGTCCTCACATGGTCTTTCCTCCTGGGGCACGTATCTGAGTCCAAATTCCCTCTTCTTATAAGGAAATCAGTTCCATTGGACGAGGGCCCACCCATATGACTTCATTTTACCTTAATTACCTCTTTAAAAGCCCTGCCTCCAAATACAGTCATATTCTGAGTTCCTGAGGGGGAGGACTTCGACATGAGAATTTGGGGGGCAGGAGGGGGTAACACTGAGCAAGAGTAGCAACAAGATCTCTCTTTTTCATTCCTATGAAGATATCTGATTAATAAAGAATCTTCCTTCTTAGTATGAGAGAGAGAGAGAGAGAAAGAAGAAAAGAAAAACAGATGCAACTCCTCTCCAACACCCCCCACTCTACACCACCACCAAGAAAAACATTTTGTGAGCTTATTTTCTTTATTCAAAGTCTCGTATCACATCTGCATTGGGCATGTTTTCAAATCTTGGGCAAGATCTCAGAACAGCAACGGGCACAACTTTTGCACTAAATTCCTTTAAGAAATAGCCACAGACTTGCTGCAATTTAAAAAAAAAAAAAAAGAAAAAGAAGGAGAAGAAGAAGATGATGATGATGAAGAAGAGGAAGAGGAGGAAGAAGAAAAAGGAGAAAGAAAAAGAATAAAAATGTTAATGCTTTTGCCATTGTTAACATACCCTGGAGACTAGTTTCCTGGTACCTGATGCCATAGAATCACTCTTCTTCCACGGTCCCCTAACTGCTTGGCCCAATTGGGACCCATATCAAAAATAAACCCTATCTTCTTCTTGGAACCCGATCATAGAATTTCCTACCAAATCCAAACCCCTAAAAGCATCCCCCCTTCGAAAGAATCCTAAATTTAAAAAAATAAATTAAACACTTAACTTTGGAAAGATTTTGTTAAATATCAACCACCTAAACCGAAACGTAAGAAAGAAGCAGATTTTAAGTGGAAACAGTCCAAGGAAGGCTTTTCTTTGAAGACATAGCCACTGGCTCTTTTGTTCTTTTATTTTTGCAGGAGACACGGTGAGGGATTTTGTATCCCCTTCCATATCTTTTTGTGAAATCTAATCCTGTTTTGCTAGAGGTTTCCTTCCCTGTTCAGTTTGCCATGCCAAGGGTGGGGGGGTGAAAGTTGCATTTTAACCCGGCATAGGGCTTTCTCAAGTTTATTAACACGGTGCTGCTGAGGCGAGTCAGTCCCCTAGTGCCTGCCCTGGCTCCCAGACGAAGTATCCACTTTCCCTATGATATGTTATTGTAAATAGAATACCAAAAGATTATTATATTTTGGACTAGGTGACTGATTCTGAATTTCCTGACTCTACTAAAATGAAAATAAAAGACCACACAATACTGTAACAGGAACACATCTGGACAGACCACTTTTCCTTTCTTACGAATGCTGAGAGTACGGGTACTCTTGGGTATTTTCTTGCACAGTGAACTTCAACAGGCAAATGCAGACCCAGATCATCTGCACAGATAAGGGAGGGCTTCCCCTTCAGTTAGGAACCTACCATCTGGGGATTATTCCGTCGGACAGACAGGATGACGCTGGACTCCTTGAATCTTCTTTCCTATTAAGATGTAAGAAGAGGAACACCACTGACCAGACCAAATGTGTCAGTTCAAGCTAGTTAACTTCTGCTTCTCCATGACCAAATTGCAATCCTAAGATGTTCCCTTTGCAGGAAAATACGGGCACAAGAGGAAACACTGGAGAGTAGATGGATTCAGGAAAATACCTAGAAAAATCACTAATGAGCAATTACCTGCCCATACACTTAGCACAAGAGCAGTGGGAATCATTTGTTAGCTTTCTGTTTTTTACATGTCTGTGTCTTCTACTCTAAATTCCAAGAAGGCAGGGATTGATTGAAGGAGTAAAGAACTGAATGAAAGGATGAAAAAAAGCACCCCAGGTCCAGGATTTGAATTTAGAAGGCTTATGAATGAACCCTAGGCGGTTGAATTCTATAATCCTAGTATTTTTTTTAACAAAATGCCTGTGACTCTTATACCATGCTGAGAATTTTAATCTTTGCTTTTCTTCCCTGAAATCAAAATAACTAAGATTTCCTAGAAGTTGTTTGAGTTCCTGATTCTTGATGACCAACTCTCCTAATTTTGCCTGGGACGGACAATGTCCCCAGGATATGGAAATTTGGGTACTAAAATTAGGAAATTCTGGGAACACCATGATGAGAGGGTCATGGTGCCACTACGAATTAGCTTTACTCTTCATTTTGGTCTCATTTAATCCTCATCAAAGCACTATTATTCCATTTTACAGATGAAGCTATGAAGGCTCGGGCATGTTGAGCAACAGAAACTCAGGACTGTCTTATTCAGGAGCCTGAGGTCAGCATGAAGAGACACTGCCTCACCTCAGAATCAGACAAGGGGGACTTTTAGTAACCCCATGTCCTGGATCTTACCCAGTTATTGAAATGATGATGATGAATTCATGTGTATCATGTTCCTCTCTGCAAAGCCCTTTCTGGCTTCACCCTACGGTGAAGGGATGCCATTAAAACTAAGTCATAGTCAACCCAGGCTGACCATCTACTGGGAACTTTGTGGCCCATGTCTCTGGGCTCCAGTGAACCATTTTCAACTTCTGTTTCTAGAGAAGACACAGAGAAAGTAGGAGAGGAAGGGGAAAAGAAATTAATCTTCATCCTCAAGTTATTTCCTCCAAAGGGACTTTCTAATCATTATTGTAACAAAATATTTCTTTTTCCAAAGTCTGTGCTAAGGTTGAGAGCACAACTTGAACTGAAGAATAAATGAGTGCCTTAAAGTGGTGAGGTTGTAAATCGCATATCAGGTCTGAGGATTCATGCTTGGCTGCCTTCTTTCTATTTATCTCCAAGAGTTCCTGGCCCTTCACCTGGGATTGCTCATACTAATATGTGTATTTCAGTGTAGCCAAATCTCAAAGCGACCGGCAAGAAGAACTGTAATGAGCTAGGGGAGACAGATGCATTCAACAAACATACTAAAACTTTTTTCCTGGGGTAGGTCAAGAGGGCATATACCGTTTAACTGCAAACAAATTCCTTAGAAATGAAGCATTTGACAACATACCATAATCTTGAAGAAAACACAGAAAATTCACTTGTTTTCAATTACATCTGATGATGTGTTATACTTCTAATATGTGATGGGGTTTTTTGGACACCTCTTTGCCTCCCCCCTCCAACTTTAAAATTTTAAATTGGGCACAAAACCTAATCTTGACAGTCAAGGCATTCTACAACACATTTCCATTCTTTTTTTTTTCCTCTGTTCTCCAATCTTCTCAAGTTGGTCCTTCCTATCTTGTCTCCATGCCTTTATTCAGGCTGATGTTCCCACCTAGAACTCCCTCCCCAATCTTCATCTCCACCTATGAAATCTCTCTCTCTCAGGTTAAACTGCCTTTTTTTTTTTTTTTTTTTTGGAGACCTATTCCTGCCCAGGCTCAGTCCATGGGTTCCTGGGACCAAACCTATCTTTGCCTCTGGAAGTGGCCATGTGATCTAGACCTGGTCCAACAGAGCTGTTGGTAAATTTTATTGGATTTATCAGAAGAGAGGTGTTCCCTTTTCGCTGATGTCACAGAGCTACTAACAAAGGGAGCTTTGGAGAGCTGGTGTCCATCCTTCCACAAGGAAGAAGCTGTCTGAACCCAAAGCAGGTAAAAAGCGAAACAGCCATGAGATGGAAGGCTGCTTTCTTATGACATCACTTAGCTATCCTGGATCCAAATGCTCCTGAAGCAGGATACCCCCAGATTTTTTTACGTTACCTAAGCCAATTCATGTTTCCATTTTTGCTTAAACTACTTTGAGCTGGGTTTCTGTCACTAAAAACCAAAATCCCAAACATCTCCATTACACAAAACCCTACTCATAATTATGGGTTCTTTCAAAGATCACCAAACTCTGAAAGCTTTCTTAACTTTAAAAGAGGGTGAGCCTTTTTTAGTTTAAAATCTCCTAGTACTCTAGTAAAATCTCCTAGTATTTCTCCAATTCTCCACATTGAGCAAAGGCTCAATGTTACAGCTTTTTAAAAACAAATTATTATTAGGGATGAATAGGAAAATATTAGGGAACACCACAGGATTCTCTTAAGCAGCCTGATAGATCTTCTGGCATACCTGATACTATCTTTTTCTGTCCCCCTTTTGCTTAGAGGTATATTAAAAATTGAGTAGTTTTGCTCAATGCTTTGTTAAATTAACAGACTCCTTCTGGAAAGCCGCACAGAAATGTATCAGTCACAATAATCCAGCTCTTGGGGATTTAGTCAAATGAAATAAAACAAGAGTAGAAGCTGTTCATTCCAGGACTACTGGAAGAACATAATGGGAAATTATTTCAGTATTCCATGGTAACAGACCATAGCCACCCCTTCCATTTCTGAGACCAGCTCTGAAATCCTCAGGTCATGGTCCTAGACACCATGATGTTATTCCAGTGCCTGGGCCAGTGCTCCCTGGATCAATGATTTTAACAGGCTGCATTCCTGGGAAACGGTCTTGGTCAGATGTTAGTGTGCAGGAACAATACCTGTGATCGGTACCTGTGGGGAAATGAGTTCCGTAATACTGGGCAGAGGGAAAGGAAACAGTGATGGAGTCTTAACCCAGCTTTAGCCAAACCCAGGAGCCCTGGAGCTGGAACAACCCTTCCGAGTTGTCCTGTCTTTAAATGTGTGCTGCCCTGGGAAATGAGACATGTCATTGGATGAAAAGGCAATCTTCAGGCAAGCCAAGTACCAGGGAGGAATTCAACTGAGAGCTTGAAGCAGCCAACACAGCCAGGATCTGGGAGAAGGAGTACCTTAGTCCCAGAGGAGAGATCTGGGTTGTACAGATCTGCGTCCCCTACAGGAGTCAACACTGAGGCACGCTGAGCCGGTAAGATGCTATCCTAAAAGAGTCTGAAATGGGAGACAAGGAAACCGGAAGTGGGGAGGCAAGTTTATTGCAGTGCTGGAGGCAAAGGCCACAAACTCACGAGATCGTCAAAGCCACGTGGTCCCTGCCTTTCTCCATGCCTGCTTCTTCAATGGCTCATTGGATTTCATTTGTTCCTGTTACCAAGAAAAACTTAAATACTTGCCCAACAATCCTCAAGTTATTATGACTATGATGGATTATGCAGTCATCAAAATTATAATAATATCGTTTTTAAAATGATGTCAAACAGAAAAAAAGTGTCCAAATAGAATTTTAGATGGAACTAACAGAACAGAAAATAGTATTTCTCTGTGTAAACGTTAGTAAGTAAATGTAACACATGCATCCAAGGACGTTATCAAAGAAGTGAACAGACAACCTATAGAATGAGAGAAAGTACCCATAAATCATAATTTTTATAAAGATCTATGGTCTAGAGTCTATTAAGAACTTTCAACTCTTACAACTTAACAACAACAACAGTAATTAAAAAATGGGTAAAGAACTTGAAATAAGCCTTTCTTTCAAAGAAGATACACAAATAGCCTATAAACACAGGAAGAGATGCTCACTGACCTTGAGGTAAATGTATATTGAAACCACAATAAGATACACTTCACGTTTATTAGGACTGCTGTTTAAAAAAAAAAGAAAAGAAAAAGAAAAAAGAAAAAGAGTGGAGCAAATAACAAGAGTTGGCAAATATGTTCAGAAAATAAAACACTAAGATATTTTGAGTGGGAATTTAAAATGGTTCAGCCACTGCAGAAAATAGTTGGGCGGTTCCTTAAAAAGTCAAACTTACCATAAAAAATGACCATACATCGCAATTCCAGCCCCGGGTAGAGACACAAAGGAATTGAAATCAGAGACTCAAACAGATGTACACAAATGTTAATAGGAGCTCTATTCCCAGTAGCCAGAAGGTGGAAACAGTCCACATGCCCGTCACAGAGGCATGGAGAGACCAATGGTGATCTAACCATACAGCTGAATATTATTCAGCCATTGAAAGGAATGAGGTACCCATCAATAGTGCAGACTTGGAAAACATCACGGTCTGTGAAAGAAGACAGGCACACGAAACGGGCCATATATTGTATGATTCTGTATCTCTGCAATGTCCAGAATCGGTAAGCCCATTGAGAGAGGATGCAGATGCCTGGTTGCAGGGGGACAAGGGGAAAAAAGAAAGCCTGCTTACTGGGGGTAGGGTTTCCTTTTGGGGCAATGAGTATGTTTCACAGCGAGACAAGAGTTGCTGGTTGCATGACACTGTATATGCATTGACTGCCACCGAACTGTCCACTTTACAATGGTTAAAATGTGAATCTCAGGTTGATTTTTAAAAAGGTAGTAAAAATAAAAGATAATACTGTGAGAGTCATTTGATAAGAAGTCGTTTTCAAGGGACACCTAGATGGCTCAGTTGTTGAGCAGCTGCCTTGGGCTCAGGTCATGATCCTAGGGTCCTGGGATCGAGCCCCGATTTGGGTTCCCTGCTTAGCGGGGAGTCTGCCTCTCTTTCTCCCTCTCCCTCTGCCCCTCCTCCCTACTTGTTCTCTCTCTCTCTCTCTCTCCTCCCTCTATCTCAAATAAATAAATCTTTTTTTTAAAAAAGTGGTTTTCAAAAATGTATCACATGGCACATGTATATAGGCGATTCTTTTTGCTTTGGGGTAAACAATTACTTGCTTCCTGAAAGAATTGAGAGTAGTTTATTATGAGAGAGTAATTCTCAGAGTATATGTGATCAACAGTCTCCATATGGAGCGAGTGCCCCATGGTAACACATCCCTCAACAGTATAATTTTGGATATAAAGTGTTTGACAGCTGGCTCTTGTCCTTCCCCAAAGTCTCAATCCTGTCATTTCATTGACAGGATTTTAATACAGTGTTTAATACGGTGTTTCACTGTACACAGTTGAATTTTTTGGACCATGCTACATTGTATTGGCAGGATTTATTTGTAGCACCTTTAAAAAATATTCTCATTAAGTCTTTAATTATAAATTTTCTAGTAAAATACATAAGTATAATATACTTCCTTCTGAACATTCATATAGAAATGGAAATAGGAAGTGAAAATACTCATCATTCTATCACCTAGAATTTTGATTTTAGACCTTTGTGCACATACCTACACATTTATATATGATTATATAGGTGTATTTGGGGCAACAAATAGTAGTATGTTGGACATGCTATATATTTTTCACTTTCTATCATAATGAGCAATTTTCTCTGTCCTTCTAAAATAGCATTTTTTAATGTACAGCTGGGCCATAATTTATGAAACTGATTACCTATTTCATACATGTAGGTATTTTTCCCGGTATTTCTACAATCTTGACTTTCGTTGTGTTCCATTATAACCATTCCCTCATTCATAGCTACATTCTTCTGGTGGGGTAGCTTCCAATTTTCACTAAAATATTTCCAATTTCACCATAAAGGACATGGGATAGAGCCTGGTAGCTCAGTTGATTGAACGACTGCCTTCGGCTCAGATCATGGTCCTGGAGTCCTGGGATTGAGTCCCACATCCAGCTTCTCCCTCTGACCTTTTCCCCTCTCATGCTCTCACTCTCTCTCAAATAAATAAATAAAATCTTAAAAAAAAAAAAAAAAGAACATGTGATGGAATTCTTTATATTTAAGCCTTTCTGTATCTCATGGATTATTTTCTTTAGAAAATCTTTTTTTGGTTGAGATAATTAACATACAACATTAGTCTCAGGAGTACAACAGAGTAATCCTATATTTGTGTATATTGTAAAATGCTCACCATATTAAGTTAAAATCCATCAACCTAGTTAGACATTTTTATTTTTGTGTTGAGAACTTTTAAGATCTACTCTCAGCAACTTTCAAAAACAGAATACGGTATTATGAGCTATAGTCACCATGCTATACTTTATATCCCCCAGACTTATTTCTTTTACAACTGGAAGTTTGTACATTTGCCCATTTTGCCCAACTCCCTTCCCCGTCCTTTGGCAACCACCAGTCTGTTCTCTGTATCTGAGTTCAGTATTTTTGTTTGTTTGCTTGTTTGTTGTTAGATTCCACATGCAAGTGAGATCATGTGGTATTTATCTTTCTTTACTGTCTTTTTAAAAAATTAACATATAATGTATTATTTGCCCCAGAGGTACAGGTCTGTGAATCATCAGGCTTACATGTTTCACAGCACTCACCATAGCACATACCCTCCCCAGTGTCCATAACCCAAACACCTTCTCCCTACTCCCTCCCCCCAGCAACCCTCAGTTTGTTTCCTGAGATGAAGAGTCTCTTATGGTTTGTCTCCCTCCCAACCCCATCTTGTTTCATTTTTTCCCTCCCTACCCTGCCAACAACCCCTCACCCTGCCTCTCAAATTCCTCATATCAGAGAGATCACATGATAATTGTCTTTCTCTGATTGACTTATTTTGCTTAGCATAATACCCTCTGATTCCATCCATGTCATGCAAATGGCAAGATTTGGGGGTTTTGATGGCTGCATAGTATTCCATTACTTACATACCACATCTTCTTTATCCATTCATCTCTCGATGGACATCTAGGTTCTTTCCATAGTTTGGCTATTGTGGACATTGCTGCTATAAACATTAGGATGCATGTGCCCTTTCTGATCCCTGCATTTGTATCTCTAGGGTAAATGCCCAGTAGTGTGATTGCTGGGTTGTAGGGTAGCTCTATTTTCAACTTTTTGAGGAACCTCCACACTGTTTTCCAGAGTGGCTGCCCCAGCTTGCTTTCCCACCAACAGTGTAGGAAAGTTCCCCTTTCTCTGCATCCTTGCCAACATCTATCATTTCCTGACTTGTTAATTTAGCCATTCTGACTGCTGCGAGGTGGTATCTCACTGTGGTTTTTATTTGTATTTCCCTGAGGCCAAGTGATGCTGAGCACTTTTTCATGTGTCTGTTGGCCATCTGGATGTCTTCTTTGCAGAAATGTCTGTTCCTGTCTTTTGCCCATTTCTTGATTGGATTATTTTTTTCTTCAGGTGTTGAGTTTGATACACCTTTAAAGTTCTATTCAGGGGCACCTGGGTGGCTCAGTGGGTTAAGCAGCTGCCTTCGGCTCAAGTCATGATCCCAGGGTCCTGGGATCGAGCCCCGCATCGGGCTCTCTGCTCAGCCGGGAGCCTGCTTCCTTCTCTCTCTCTCTCTGCCTGCCTCTCTGCCTGCTTGTGATCTCTCTCTGTCAAACAAATAAATAAAATCTTTAAAAAAATAATAATAAAGTTCGATTCAACTTTAAAGATAAGTTCTTTATAGATTTTGGATACTAGCCCTTTATTTGATATGTCATTTGTGAATATCTTCTCCTATTCTGTCAGTTGTCTTTTGGTTTTGTTGACTGCTACCTTTACTGTGCAAAAGCTTTTGATCTTGATGAATTCCCAATAATTCATTTTTGCCCTTGCTTCCCTTGCCTTTACCGACGTTTCTAGGAAGAAGTTGCTGCAACTGAGGTCAAAGATCTTGTTGCCTGTGTTCTCCCCCAAGGATTCTGATGGATTCCTGTCTCACACTGAGATTTTTCACCCATTTTTGAATCTGTTTTTGGGTGTGGTGTAAAGAAATGGTCCAGTTTCGTTCTTCTGCATGTGGCTGTCCAATTTTCCCAACACCATTTGTTAAAGAGATTGTCTTTTTTCCATTAGACATTCTTCCCTGCAGTCGAAGGAAAGTTGACCATAGAGGTGAAGATCCATTTCTGGGCCCTCCATTGATCTGTTTTTGTGCCAGTACCATACTGCCTTGATGATTACAGCTTTGTAATAGAGCTTGAAGTTTGGAATTGTGATGCTGCCAATTTGGTTTTCTTTTTCAACATACCTCTAGTCATTTGGGATCTTTTCTAGTTCCATATAAATTTTAGGATTATTTGTTCCATTTCTTTGAAAAAAAATTGATGGCATTTTGATAAGGATTGCATTATATGTGTAGATTGCTTTAAGTAGCACAGACATTTTCACAATAGGTGTTCTCCTCTTTTTTGGTCTTATTTCATTTAGCCTAATGCTCTCAAGGTCCATCCATGTTGTCACAAAGGGCAAGATTTCCTTATTTTTTAATGGCTGAGTAATATTTCATTGTGTGTATGTCTACACACACATACACATACACTATATATTAATATGTCTCAAATTCTTTATTCATTGATTCATTCATCAGTGGACACTTACTTAAGTTGCTTCCATGTCTTAGTTATTATACGAAATGCTACAGTGAACATGGGGGTGCATGTATCTTTCTGAGTTAGTGTTTTCATTTCCTTTTGGATAAATACCCAGAAGTGTAATTGCTGGCTGATACAATAGTTCTTTTCAATTTTCTGAGGAACCTTTATAGTGTTTTCCACAGTAGCTGCCACCATTTGTACTCCCACCAATGGTGCACAATGGTTGTCTTTTCTCTACTTTCTGTCCAATACATCCTATTTGTTGTCTTTTTGATTAAAAAAATAATAGCCATTCAAACAGGTATGAGATGTTATCTCATTGTGATTTTAATTTGTATTTCCCTGATGATCAGTGATGTTGAGTAATTTTCAAGCACCTGATGGCCATCTGTATATCTTCTTTGGAAAAAAATATGTATCTAGATGTTCTGACCATTTTAATCAGATTATCTTTTGCTATTGAGTTGCAAGAATTCTTTAAACATTTTGAATATTAACCCCTTCTCCTCAGCTATATGACTGGCAAATATTTTCTCCCATTCTGTCGGTTGCCTTTTTCATGTTGATGGTGTCCGCTCCTTTACAGAAGATTTTGTTTGTTGTAGTCTACTTGTTTATGTTTGCTTTTGTTGTCAAATCCAAAAAAATCATTGCTAAGACCTATGTCAGGGAGCTTATTGCCTATGTTTTCTTTTAGGAGTTTTATGCTTTCAAGTCTTACTCAACTCTCTTATCCATTTTGAGTTTGTGTGTGTGTATGGTGCAGAATAGTGTCCAGATTCATTACTTTGTATATGGCTGTTCAGTTTTCCCAGCACCATTTATTCAAAGGACTATCCTTTCCCCATGGTATAGTCTTATTACTTTATCAAAAATTAATGGATAATACATTGATGGGTTTATTTCAGGACTTTCCACTCTGTTCCATTGATCTCTGTGTCTGTTTTTATGCCAGTAACATAGTGTTTGGACTGCTATAGTTTGGACTATAGCTTTGTAGTATAGTTTGAAATCAAGAAATGTGATGCCTCCAGCTTTGTTCTTCTACTTCTTTTCCCCAATTGCTTTGGCTATTCAGGGTTGTTTGTAATTCCACACAAATTTTAGGACCATTTGCTTTATTTTTGTGAACAGAATATTTGTGCTGGATTTGTGCTGAAATTGTAGACTGCTGTGGTATGTGGACATTTTAACAATGTTAATTCTTCCGATCCATGAGCAAAGTATATCTTTCCATTTATTTATGTCTTCTTCTATTTATTTCATCAGTCTTAGAGTTATATACTTACAAATAAATTCTTACAACTAGGAATAGCGAGGCAAAAGGAAAATTGAGGAGTTTTTGATATGTTTTGACAAAGTGCTCATTAGGTGACCCAATTTCTGCTAATAACTCCAGTATACAAGATTGTGCCACAGTTCTACATTCTAAGATCAGGGTTCTCTCTAGTAACGATTGCCAAATGTAGTATTTTATATGGTTTTTTTTTTTTAATTTACTTTTGAATAGACAACATGCAACACAGTTTAAATATCAAATGAGCCAAAGAGCCTACAGGAAAATTCTCTGTTCCGCCTATGTACACCATCTCCCTCTGGGGGCAACCCATATTAACACTTTCTGGTGCATCCTTCCAAAAATAACTTATATATTCATAAATGGTAGTCATCTAAATAGATAGTCTGTACTTTGCACTTATCTATGTATCTTGGACATACACAGCTTCTTCATTCTTTTTTTATGGTCCCATACTTTTTTATTGTTGAATGTCACATACTTAAAAGTGTGTCTTTTGCTGGACATCCCCTTTTAGGGAATGTCCCCTTTTGCTGGACATCCAGGTTGCCTTTTGGCTTTTGCTGCTACAGACAATGTATCTGTGAGTTACCTTGTAAATTTATCACTTCCTGCATGCACAAGTGTGTATGTAAGTTGAATTTCTGGGTTCCTGGGTTCAAGGATTTTTTTTTTTAATGTTTTGTTATTATCAAGAAGAAGAAGAAAAAAAGGAATGTGGGACAAAAAAGAAAAGAAAAAATGTAAAATGTAGTGAGTCTGGTGGTTATTAAATGGTGGGAAATGTCACATATTTTTCCCAGATTGCACATCTCTGAAGTTTCTGGTTTTCTTTCAATAGTCTCCCTCATCTGTTAAAGGGGTTAGAAATTTCAAAAGAGCGGGGCCAGGAAAAAGAATGGGTGCTAAAAACCCAATAGCGGAGCTGCTTCTAATCGTACAACAGCTGTTTTGCCACCAGCTGGATTCCGATAAGGAAGAACAAATGCCTTAGAACAGGGAGGGCTGAGCCTTTAAGCCCTGGAGGTGATGTTACACATTTTCTCTCCAGAAATCCCAAATGGAAATATGTTTAGTATTGGAAAATAATTTTCCCGTAGATGAAATCATCTCAACATCAAGGGTTAAAACTTCAAAACCTCAGTTAACATGCCTTTATTTACCAGTGATTTTTTTTAAGTTTCATTCATTTTAATTCAACTTTTAAAAATAACATGTGAACAGCAAAGTGTGCAAATTGTAATCATATAGCTTAATGAATATTCCCAAAGTGAACAGACCCCCATAACCACCACCACCATCAAGCAAAGAACATGATCGCATCCCAGAAACTCCTGTCGTGCCCTTCAAAATGACCATTGTCCCGCAATCACCATTTTCCGTCACCATCAATTAATTTTGCCTGGTATTTTTTTTAAGGATTCTATAAATGGGAAATGTAGAATTCACTTTTCAATGTCTGATTTCTTCTGCCTGACAGTATAGAGAATTCATGGATGATTTTATTATTTTTTTTAAAGATTTTATTTATTCATTTGACAGAGAAATCACAAGTAGGCAGAGAGGCAGATAGAGAGAGAAGGGGAAGCAGGCTCGCCACCGAGCAAAGAGCCCGATGCGGGGCTCGATCCCAGAACCCTGGGATCATGACCTGAGCCGAAGGCAGAGGCCTTAACCCACTGAGCCACCCAGGCACCCCTGGATGATTTTATTTTTAATCGTGTGTGTGTGTGTGTGTGTGTGTGTGTGTGTGGCTTCATTCATTCAACAAATATTTACTAAGCACCCAGTGCAGTTAAGCACCATGCAAGGTACTGGGGAAACTGTGATGATGATACAGACAATGTGTCTGCTCTCCTAGACCTTACATAAGTCCTGGCTATGACAACGAAACATCTGAGAAGCCAAAAGTCATTGCTTTCCAAGGAGACAACACAATAGTTCAAAAGTATCCAGTTGTCTTAAAGGTCATAGGTGTGGTCAGGCTCAAGTGTGCTCCCATAGATTTCTGCATGTTCATCTGCAGGATCTCCTAGCATCATTTACTTGCTGTATAAGAGGCAGAGGCTTGCAAAGTAAAAATCGCAGTTGCCTTTTCAGAGCTGCATTCCAGCACAGCTCCTGCACTGAATAATTTTAACATGTCTGCCAGGCAAGACTCTGGGGAAGGAAGCAGTCTGTATCTTTGAAATACTATTTCAAACACACTTGTTTTGCAGGAAAATTCATAGAGAGTAATGGCCATAGAATGTTTGGTTTCATTTTCTTTTCTTTTAAGTGATATTGTCTGCCCTTTTCTCGGTTTAAGAAATGGGTTGGGAGAAATACTTCGTGTGGTCAGGGGAGATTTTTAATTAACCCCAACATCAGGAGGGGATACAGAGGCTATTATCTCAAGACCTCACAGAAAGGCAAATATTCCAGTGTAGGCATATATTAACTTCAGACTTGAGAGTAATTACGGACATTTGTAAATGACTTTTTTAAAATTAAATTAAAAATTAATCAATCTAGTCCAATATTGCAGTAATTAAATACGTGCATTTAAAAATATTAAGAGCATTACATATAAATCTCAAGTCCCTTTACCCACCACCCTCAAACATGTGCCTTCTCCCTTTCTACAGGTATGCATTTAGAGTTTTTTTGGCTTTATGCACAAACACATATATGAGTTCTTCATAGAACTGATACACACACATCAATGCTGCAACTTGCCATTAGTCCTTTAACAACAGTTTTTTAGATCTTGCCTGCTGATGTCTACCGGTTCACTCCTCTGAATTGCAGTGCCACATTCTGCCATATGAACGTATCATTCTCTACCATGTGGCCACTCTTCTGCTGAGGATATGTGGTCTCATTACAAGCAATACTTGTAATGTATACATGATCATCCCTGGCATGCATTTTTACGTACGTGAGCAAGTATTTCTCCAGGGAACACATCAGGAAGGGACTAGATCATGCCATTGCTTCTCTAAAAGAGTGTCTTGGTCCTTAGCCCCAAGAAAGCTCTCTGAAGTCTGTGTAGGTCTTAATTGTTATCTGTATGGGAGCACCCAGCACAGAGCCTCCCAGCCAGTAACTAACCGCCTTCTGCAACACTCGTGGAGGTCCAGGTTTTCCTTTTATCTCTCTACCTCTCTAAGTCTTGGTTGGTTCTTCCTTGACGATGAATCACTCAAAAGGTAGTGTCCTGGGGTGCCGGGGTGGCTCAATTGGTTAAGTGGGTAAGCATCTGCCTTTCACTCAGGCCATGATCTCAGGGTCCTGGGATGGAGCTCTGGATGGAGCCCTGCATCAGGCCCTGCAGGGAGCCCCGTATCAAGCCCACAGCAGGCTCCCTGCTCAGCAGGGAGTCTGCTTGTCCCTCTTCCTCCACCCCTCCCCTGACTTGTGCTCACACCCTCTCTCTAAAACAAATAAATAAAAATCTTTAAAAAATAAAATAAGAGGTAGCATCCTAAGGTCTCTGTTCTTGGCTTTCTCTTGTTTCTCCATGGTCTTTTTCCTGGTTCAGAAGCTCTCTTCCTTGGCTGCACATCAGAATCAATAGGAGAGCTTTTAAAATTTACCAGCGCCCCCCACCCCCAAATAAAATAAAATAAAATAATAAAATAAATATAAATAAAATAATAAAATAAAATGAATATGATAAAATAAAATAAAATTTGTCAGTGCCCAGACCCATTACCCAGAGGGTCTCACTTATTGGCTTGCAGTGGGGTGTTTTTTCCCATGGCTTTCCACCCGATACCAGTAAGAGGTTAGAATGGAGAATCATTTGCCCTGGGCTACTGGTTCTCCAAGTGGGGACCCAGCCAGTGTATCAGCAGCCCCTTGTATTTGTCAAAAGTGTAAAAGTTCTTGGGTCTGACCTCAGGGTTACTGAGTTAGAAACTGGGGTAGAGCCCTCTCATATCCTTCCTGATGATTCTAAAGCATATTATATAGATTTTGAGAACCACTGTCCTGGGTGATCCAATGCATTTCCCTGACTTGATAAACAGGCAGAAGAAAACACTGCCATTTCTCATCTTCAACCTAAATTCCTGAACCCACCCACCTAAGTGATATTCCGTGAGAATGCCCTCTGGCACGCACCAGGCTCCTAGCTCCACTCCCATACAACCACACTGTTTTCCCCTCGGCCTTCTTCCTCTTAGCGAATGACACCAATATCCTTCAAATTGCTGGAGGCAGAAATATGAAATTCATTTTTTAGCATTTTAAAAATAGGTCCTCTATGCAGGTAGCTTAAGACCCAGAAGATATTTTTTAAAAAAACAAACAATGGGAGAGAGATTCATCTCCCATTATGGACTGAATGTGCCCCCTCCCCAAGTCATATGATGAAGCCCTAACCCACAATGGGACTGTATTTAGAGATAGAGCCTATAAGGAGGGAATTAAGGTTAAATGAAATAATAGGATTAAAAATCCTTGAAATAGGATTAGGGGCCCTAATCCAACTAAGAAAGGTATCCTTCTTCCTTGTAGCAAGTGCATAAGTGTACAGGAAAGTCCAGGTGAAGGCACACCCGGAAGGTGGCTAATCGCAAACAAGGAGCGAGGTCTCACCAGCAAACAACCCTGCCAACTTCTCGATCTGTACTCCCAGCCTCCAAAACTGTCAGAAAATACATTTCTGGTGCTCAAGCCATTCCAGTCTGTGGTATTTTGTTCTAGTAGCCTGTGATGGTTAATTTTATGGGTCACGTTGACTGGGCCAGGGGGTGCCCAGATACCTGATCAGACATTATTATCCTGGGTGTTTTCTGTGAGAGTGTTTTAGGGTGAGATTATTGCTTAAATTCGTACACTGAGTAAAGTAACTTGCCCACTGTAATGTGAGGGGGCCTCATACAATCAGCTGAAGGCCTGAATAGAACCAAAAACCTGACCCTTCGTCATGTGAGAGAGAATTGCTCCTGAGTGGTTGCCTTCGAAGTGGGACATCTGCTTCTTCCTGCCTTTAGACTCAAGCGGAAACATAGGCTCTTCCTGGGCCTTGTGGCTGCTGGCCTTCAGGTGGAACTAAACCAATGGCTGTCTTTGATCTCAGGCTTTTAGACTGAGACTGGAACTAACCCATCAGCTCTCTTGGGTCTCCAGCTTGCTGACTCACTGTGGGTGTTGGGACCTGGCAGCTGCCATAAGCCCATGAGCAAATTCCTTATAATAAATCTATAATAAATCTCTTTCCATAGTTCATATATAAATAAACCTATATATAAATATCTCTTTATACATAAGTCTTTTTATATTATATATTATATATAAATAATAAATCTATATATAAACATATTATATTATACATTATCTCTCTATATAAATTATATAAATCTCTCTAATAAATATATTTATATATAAATAAATCTCTTTATATATAAATATATTCTATATAATATTAACATATATGTATATAATACACACATGCACGCACGCACATCTTGGATCGGCTTCTCTGGAGAACCGTAGCCGACTAGTGCATCCCTCATCAATCCAATTCCCAGTCTTCTTCCCAGTGTAACCACTGTGCTTAGTTTCTTATGTAACCATTCAGGTTTCTTTAGAATACATATGCAAATAAAAGTATGTTATTTTGCCACTTTTTTTTAGACACAGTCATAGGCACGCACAAAAAGTACTGCAATGGATTCTATCTAGGAGCATTTTACCCAACAACTAAAAAACTAGTATTGGCGTAGTTTTAATTTGACTTTACCTTACTATGTATAAAATGGAGTGCCTTTTCACAGGGCCACGCCATTTGTAGTTCCTTTCTCGTGAGCTATTAATGGATACTTTTTGCAGATTTTTTTTCTTTGAGATTGAAGGAAAGATCTCTCTTTGCGTGATGAGCTGAAAATACAATTTCTCAGCTTGTCATTTCTTTTAGATTTCTGGGTTTTGATTAGGATGTTTCTTCTCATGCAGAATTTGTCTTTGCTTGCTTTATAATGAAGTTAAACATTTCGATTTTTTTTTTCTTATATGGCTTGTGAATTTTTGAGTCTTAACTAGGAAGCCTTCCTTATGCATGGAGGTTAAGTATATTCTCCTCTTTCCTTCTAAATCTGTCTTTAGTTTTTATATTCAACTCTTGATTCATTTGATGTGGGTCAAGCCTATATTTAAAGTGTGAGGTACAGATTATTACATTTAGTTAGTTAGTTTCAAAACCACATGGCTACCATGTCATTCTATCACTGGGTTGTAAATGGTCCATGGTTTCCCAGAAAGTTTCAAAGGTCAGCTCTCCCAGAAACTAAATTCTCACTGCTCATGCTGTTTCTGGCTTTTTCTAAAATCTAGTGTCTAGATTTTTCTAGTTCACCTACTTATTCTTCCACTGAATTTTCTCTTAATTCACAATCCTGTAATCACCCTCTTAATATCTGGTATCAATACTATAATGTATAGATACATTGTTTTTCATTTTCAAAGTCTTCTGAGCCGCTCTTCCCAAATATACTTTGGCTTAATCTGTCTCAAACAAAACAACAAAAAAAGCAGAAACAAATTGTGGGTATTTGTGTTGGGGTTCTAATCATTCTGTAAATTATCTCAGGGAGAATTGGCACTTCTGTGATCGTCAGGCATCTTCCCATTTTCTCACATCTCCTCTGGAGACTTCATTAGTGTTTTAAAAATATCACTCACTAGGCAGTACAGCATTCTTGTTCTCTCTCTCCCTGGTCATTTTGTTGCTCTTGTACGTGTGGCTTCTATTCTTTTATATTCTCTACCTGATTATTATTTGTGTATATAAAAGATACCAATTTCTGCATAAGAATTGAAAGGCTCATTTTTTTTTAAGATTTTTTTTTTTTAATTTGAGAGAGAGAAAGAACACAAGCAGGGGTGAGGTGTAGAGGTAGAAGCAGCCTGCTCCCTGAGCAGGGAGCCTGATGCCATGTGGGGTTCAATCCCAGGATTCTGGGATCATGACCTGAGCCAAAGGCAGACACTTAACTGACTGAGACACTTCTCTGACTGAGGGGCTCATTCTTGATGCCTCCTTTCTCTCTCATCCCCAGTATATCATCCCTCACCATGTCCCGTGGAATCCACCTTCAAAATATAGTCTACACGTGTCTGAATCCTGCCAGCTCCACTAACACCAGCCTAATTCAAGCCAAGGGAACAACACGATACCCCTTGTCAACTCCGTCCTCCACACAGCAGCTAGAGGGCTCTTCTCAAAACAAGGGCATCTTGAAATCTCCCTGAGGAAAACCATTTCCCTGGCTTCCTTTGTGCCCAAAATGAAATGCAGACTCCAGACTCCTCACCTGAAGGCGCTCTCTATCACTTGGCTTCTGGCTTCCTTGAAATCATGTCTTTGTTCACAGAACTCTAGCCACAAAGGCTTCTCTAGGTTCCAAAACATTCCCACTTCTTTCCTATCCCAGACCTTGCCCTGCTGTTCTCTCCACCTGGACTACCTTTCTTCCCATTCTGAAGGGGGCTGGCTCCTTCTTAGTCCCTAGGTTTCAGCTTACCTATCAAGCAAGACCTCAAAGAGGTCTTCTCTGTTCTCTTCATATACACAGTCACCCTTTTAATCTGCTCTGCAAAATTTAGGACAGTGTTTAATTATATACGTGTTCGCCTATTTACTTACTCTGTTTTTTCTTCCCCCCTTTACTGTGAACCCTAGTGCTGTCTGCAAAGTGTGTGGCATATAGGAGATGTTCAAAAACTCTGTACTGAGTGAATGAGCAGGTGTCCTCTCAGTCTATATAGTCAGGGCTTGAAAACCTTCTTCCTTTTTTCCTGCTCCTCAATTGCTATTCACATTTTAAATCCATAGCTACTGTATATCAAATGCTTATATTTCTAAGTCGCAGGCTCCCTCAAACTCTTCTCGAAGACTGCCTATCCTAAATCTCTTCCCAATGTTTGTTCACAGATGCATAAAATGTAGAGTTATTTTTGAATAATGAAACACGTATTGAATGGTACAGAAACAGCTGAATTTATGCATAATTTATGAGAAAAATTCCCCTTTAGATGGTGACACCCTATTATTTTCTTTATATATTGTCTTTTTACTTAAAAAATTTTTTCTCATTAAAGAAAGTTGTATTTTCTTCTTGTGAAAATTATTAACAATATGGAAATGGGTATCATAGAAATGCAGAAAGAAAAAAAGATTTCTATAATCCCCAGTCCCAGAGCTCACAGTCCTATGGTCATGGTTTGATGTATGCCCATCTTCCTAGATTTTTTTTTTCTATGCCTATCCTGTTCCAGCACAGGCTGAGATCTTGTTATTGCTATTTTATTTTGTTTTTACTACTCTAGGACCCAATTAGACAAATAACTCTGCAACATATTTGCTTAATAATACAGCTTGGATATGTTTGTGTGTTACAACACATAGCTCTTTTTACTCTTTAATAATTGTCTCATATTTCATTGACTATCCCTTGATGGTTGCCTTCCCTTTTCACCTGACCAATAAAGTGGAGATGGTCTTGAGTTGTGTCATTGGGGTTTTTGTTTGTTTGGTTTTTTTTTTTTTTTTTTAAATTTTTAAGGCTTCTGTCACTCCTTGATCAAAATAGCCACTCATGGAGTCATTTCTCTACTGTGACCTCTGTTTTGTCAGAAAAGTCCCTTAAGGGGCACCTGGGTGGCTCAGTGTGTTAAAGTCTCTGCCTTCAGCTCAGGTCATGATCCCAGGGTCCTGTAGCCCCCTATCGGGCTCTCTGCTCAGCAGGGGGCATGCTTCATCTCCTCTCTCTCTGCCTGCCTCTTTGCCTACTTGTGATCTCTGTCTGTCAAATATATAAATAAAGTCAAGAAAGAAAGAAAGGTCCTTTAGACCAAATATAAATTCTGTGAGGTACAGATTTACATTTGGAATTAATGAACTGAGGGATCTACTCTAAGTGATGCAGATTTAAAAAAATTTAACACAGGTGCATTTGTGTGGCCTACTGTACGTAGAATGCAGATCAGCACCATCATGGTATGATTACCCAAAAGAAAATTCTGTGTCCAAGCCCTCACTTCTTTTAACTGAACCTCTTGCACAGAGCCCAACAGGAGCTGAAGTTTATACCAGTTCCGCTTGCCGAGCATGCCACCCATATGTACTGTCAGACCTGTTTTTTGGGGGGTGGGGGAGATAATAAAAAAATGATTTTTTATTTTGCCAACATCTGATAGGGACTTGACATGGCATTAACTGCTAGGCTTACATTTCCGGAAGCAACCTATTTTGTGTTATTGGTGCCAAGTAACACAAAGGTAGTGTGTGCTGAATATGCCACTTACCATTGGCACTCGTTTGCTGTCACAGAACCTCCTTGCCAGGTCAAGCCGGGACATGTGACACATTTATGGTTTTGCACATTAATTTGGAAAGTAAGTTATCGCTCCCTACCCCCAGGCTCTCTCCGTTGTCCTTGGTGGTCACAGTAGCTGAGATATTTTGAAAAGTTTTTGGAAAACCTTCTTTGTACTGGGCCCCCACATAAGCTCCTCATGGGTAATTCAAATCCTGAACTACTTGTACAAGTTTAAGGCAAGCCCCTTGGTCATGGGCTGTTTCTGTAGCAAGGACCACAGGGCGGCCTGAACCACTCTAAGATGCTACGCTGAACTGAGGGCCAAAGGAGTTTATAAAAACGGTCACAGCCATGAGATTCCTGAAGAAAACTAGTGTTGTCAAGGGCCAGTCTTACATTTAGGTGAATGAGGGGTTTAAGGTGCTGGAAAGACATTTTCCTCCTCAATGTCCACTTGGCTTGCTGTTCAGAATTCTACCATTTCTGATTCCTTAAACCAAACCCCCACTGGCCTCCTTCCCCCATTGGCCTGATATCTGAATTTCTACTAATGTCAAGATTTCCACTCTTTGAGATTATATTCCTGACCATAAAAATGTATCATGCATGAAGGTAAATATGTGACAGTCAGTATAATGTCATGGTTTAAGAGTATCAGCCTTGAAATCAGAAAGCCTGGCTTTGAGGGGCATCTGGCTGGCTCAGTCAGTGGAGCATGTGATTTTTGATCTCAGGGTCATGAGTTCAAGCCCCACACTGGTTGTGGAGCCTACTTAAAATAAAAATTTATATATTAATTTATATATATAATTATATATCAATTAAACATATTTAATATATAAATTAATACATTAAACATAAAATAAATTTAATAAATTAAATATATATACATATACGTGTGTGTGTGTATAAATTTTTTAAAGGAAAGTCTGGCTTTGATTCCCCACTCACTAGCTACAAGCTGGGCAACCTTGGGTAATTTATATACCCTCTCTGTGCCTTCATTTCCTCCTTGAAAAATGGGACTGAAGGCATTCCTGTTTCATTGGGTTGTCAGGAGGGTTGAACTCAGTATTCTCCATTGTGCCTAGAAATAGAAAGACATTGTTAAGGTTTGCCATTATTATAATAAATACCATTAGGACAGACAAGCCATTAAGCATCGTGGGCTGAGGAAATTAGTTTTTTGCATGTGTAAAAATTGCTTGCCATATAAAAACAGGTTTTTTTAATCTTTAGAGGGAAAATTATGTTTTGATTATTTAAAAGTTCTGCCAGGAAAACAATAGGCCCAGGGCTGGAAAAAAATGCTAGATCGGACTTACATGCTAGAATTGCTAATTTAAGCAGAGTAAGAGGGAAAAATGAAGCTGTTTCTAAAAATGAAAATAATTTGGGACGCCTGGGTGGCTCAGTAGGTTGAGCCTCTGCCTTCAGCTCAGGTCATGATCCCAGGGTCCTGGGATCGAGCCCCACTTTGGTCTCTGCTCAGGGGGGAGCATGCTTCCCTCTCTCCCTCTCTGCCTACTTGTGATCTCTCTGTCAAATAAATAAATAAATAATGAAAATAATTTTAAAAGAACAAGGGGACTTACAGCAAGTATAAATGTAGAAAAAATACATAGGAAGGAAATATTACCATGCACAGGATTTATTTCCTTCCCCAGTAGGAGAAAGTCTCATAACTTGGTGAAGGAGATTAACAGGCAAAGGGGCACTAGGTTGACAGCACCCCTTTCTGTCAAACTGAATCAGAAACCACTCTTCCTAACTAGCAAGTGAGGTAGATTGAGGTCCCTGATCTGAACAGAGATTACTTACTTATGCCAGCCTCTAAGGCAAGACTTTCATTGGTCAATTCATTGTCACACCATCCTTTGAGGTAGGTAATTATGATTCCCATTTTCAGAATATAAAAAGGATATGGAAACTGCCATAGCTTTGGTCTCTTACTTGTCACACTCATGATCCTGAAGTAGCCATCAGGGAGAGCCTAGCTCTGAAAATTTCTACTCCTGAAAAAAGGAATCATGATAAGATACTAATTAAAGCAAGTCTCGCCTCTCATGAATGATGATACCATTAAATACAGAGATTATGTCAATTATCCCTGGGGTTTCCTTTGTGTGTGTGCACGCGTGCACACGCGCCCTCGCACGCACTGTGTTGTGTATGAAAGAATGACTTTCATTAATTAAAAGAAAGACTGGCTCTGAATGCTAGAAATAATTTGGGGCAATCGTTAACTCGTTCATTTAAGAAACATTTATTAAGTGCCTGTTACATCCCACTGAGGGGATACAGTGGGAGACCGATTTGTTCCTTGCCCTCACAACAACAGAAAGTGTGAAACAAAGTTTGACAGGAGAATTTACAGGCTCAGGGGGCATATAACAACCCAGTGCCTCTCAAAATACTCCTAAGAGTTATCAGATTCCATGCTAGCATATATAAATCTAACACATGTCTATGTTGAATGTGCTCTTTCACAAAATGGTGACATTGTATCTGCACACATTGTATTACTTTCTGATTTGGCTTCAGTTTCAAAGTGGTGGATATGAGCTAGAAGTCCAGGACTTCTAAATCATTTGTACTTATGAGCTGAACCCCAGGTCTACAAGTCTCATTCCACAAGGTATAGATGGAATGGAACAAGGGGTCGAAGCCCAGAGAGTCTCAAGCGTATATGAATGGGAATCATCTTGGACAAGAGCAAAAAGGGAATCAATAGGAAAAAGGGAATAGGAAAAGGGAATCAGCTTGGACAATAGCCAAAGCCTGGAATGACAAGCGAGAAACAGCTGGTGAGTTAACTTCATAGAACGACCATGCGCAACTCACTGAGTATCTAAAGCTACCTTACAAACTGGGACTATGACTTTCAAAGTGGGCTTAAGAGAAGTTATTTAGAACTTTAGATTTGGCATTAAAAGAAAAAAAGTTCTTTTCTTTTTTGCGGGAAATGACAGAGAGAGAGAGAGAGAGAGAGAGAGAGAGAGAGAGAAAGAAAACACATGAGGGGAAAGCGGAAGGAGAAGGAGATAGAGAATCTTTAGTAGCCTCCACACCAGCATAGAGCCCAACACCAGGCTCGATCTCATGACCCTGAGACCATGACCTGAAATGAAATCAAAAGTCTGATGCTCACCCGACTGAACCACCCAGGCACCCCCAGAAAAAAGTTCTTAAGGTGGTATTCATCAGCCCAAGTGTAAAGGCTGAATGATCAAAAACAATGGGGTGAACAATTTTATATGCCTAGGGGTTCTAGTTAATGGAGATCACGAGCTTTGGAGGTAAAATGACTACAGTTCAAATTCGAACTCAGCACGTTCTAGCTCTGTAATACTGGGCAAATCACTTCACCTCCTGAGTCTTACTTTCATCAGTAAAACAGGGACAATAAAACTCAGACGGCAGGGGGCGCCTGGGTGGCTCAGTGGGTTAAGCCGCTGCCTTAGGCTCAGGTCATGAGCTCAGCAGGGAGCCTGCTTCCCTCTCTCTCTCTCTACCTGCCTCTCCATCTACTTGTGATCTCTCTCTGTCAAATAAATAAAAAATCTTTAAAAAAAAAAAAAAAAACAACTCAGACGGCAGGACTACCAATGGGGATTAATTAGCACAAAGTTCCAACTCAAGAGAATTTTGTGCTATCATCACTAACAGTAAAACTCCTATAACTTTTGGTATACAAATAGTATACTACTGAAGTCAGTATTTGAAAGACTTTTAAAAATACGGTAGGGTCCTTGCCCATGTGGCACGAAAAGGTAACAGTCCCCTCCTTCCACTGCACACACATGAGACTGACTCAGAGAGCACCATGCTTGAGGTCAGACTTGGGCCATCACCCCCGCCCTGCCTAGTGCTTCACCAGAAACCTGTCTAACCCAGTCCCTTGGCTTATCTACCCAGAAACCACCCACCGCTGACCGCTCAGGAAACTATTCACGTTAATTCTGGCTCCAGGCCTCTCCCTATCATTCGGGTGTGGGTTTTCCCTTTCTGTGGAAATAGATGGCTTCGCTTCAATTCTCCTTCCTGCTGTTCCCAGCGATATTCTGCAAACAAAGTCACTTGTGATGTCATGTCTTGCATTTCCATTGGCCAGCTTCCCTCTCTCTAGTGACTAATGTCAATCATCACTCCCCTGGGATAGAGTTTTCATGAAAAACGAGCCAACGAGGTCTTCCACTTAACCTACAACAATGTTCAATTCCAGTAAAGCCTGGGAGAAGAAAATACACGAAGAATGGTCTCTCTGTTAACTCTAGCTGACCTCCAAAAGCTTTGCTTCTTTTCAAGCAAACTTTCATGATGCACCAGTTTATTAAAGAATCCACTTTTCTCCCTGAATGCCAGTAATTCCATACTCCTGTTCATAAAACTATTCTCTAAACTGCACACGTGTTTGGACGTATACTGACCCATTCATTCAGTAAATATTGGAGCCCCTACTACGTACCAGGTTTGCTCTAAGTGCCAAGGAAAAAAGTTGTGAAATGTCCGTAAAATAACTAAGATGATTATCATGAAAATACTCAGCATTAGAAAAGGAAGTTACAGAGCCAAAGAAAACTTGTACACAGAAGAGAAAGTTGAGGCAATTCTCTACATGGTATTAGCTAACCTCTTCCAAACCAAACCTCTTAAACCCAGCCATGCTTTTGAGGACTCCTTTATTCATTATATATGATAGTGATTATCAATTTGGACTAAATTGCTGAAACAGAATTCGAATCCTATCTTTCACTAATGAAGGGACCTTTGTCAAATAATTTCACCGCTTTAGACCTTGCTATCCTTATGTGTAAAATGAAACTACTAATATTGCCCGCCTCATAAAGCTGCTGCAAGAATTAAATTACACGTGTATTGGTACATGGTCTGGCACATGGTAAATACTCAGAAGATGTGGATGATGATGATGGTTCAGACAAAAGATCTGAACCTGAATTTTTCAGATAGTTCACTCCATTGTCCTATGCTATGATTTCAACAGTCTTCCTAACACTTTCTAGCCTTGTTTACAGACGTAAATTCAGAGGCAAGATAATACACTGGAGAAACGATGAATGGACTCTCACAAAGGATAAGAAATTCAGAAACCCAGGTTCTTGGTCACGGCTCAAGGTCACCAAGAGATCCTTGGTATCTTCCTTTCTGATCAGCTCTTTGGAGATGTATCAGGAACAATTTTAAAGAAGAGTAAACAGAGTTTATCTTTGAAATTCAAATCCTAGAAAGGAAGCTAAGCAGACAGAATACACAGAAGAGGCTTCTGTCCCTACATAGAACAATTTCTATACTTATCTTTATCTTTATTTATATATAAAGTATAGTATTTATCTATACTTTACCTTTATTTCAGTTTACCTTTATCAAGGGGGGTTAAATTGAAAGAGAGAAAATTTGTTTCATAGAAAATATTGATAAGTGCTATTATTTATCCTTTATAAACTTTCTTTAATTGACATAAAATTCACATATAATATTAGTTCCAAGTACACAATGTAAAGCTCTGATATATGTAGATATTGTGAAATGATTGCCCCAGCAAGCTTAATTAATATCCATCCCTGTTCATAGTTACAATTCTTTTTCTTGTGATGACTTTTAAAGATCTACTCTAGCAACTTTCAAACATACAAAACAATTTATCTTATAACTGGAGCTTTTTACCTTTTGACTACCTTCCCCATTTTGTCCACCTCCTGCCACACCTCAGGCAACCACCAATCCATTCTCTATATCTATGAATTTAGGGGTTTTTTGAGTTTTTTTAATTTCACATAATTTCCATATGTGAAATTAAACGGCATTTGTCTTTCTCTGCCTGACTTACCTCACTTCACAAAATGCCCTCAAGGTCCATTCACATTGCCACAAGCGTCCCTTCTTTTTAACGGCTGAATAATATCCCATTATATGAACCACCATTCCTTTGTCTATTCCTCCATTAATGGACACTTATGTTGCTTCCACATCTTTGCTATTGGTAGTAATACTGCAGGGAGCATGGAAATAGAGCTAACTTTTCAGATTAGTGTTTTTGTGACCTTCAGATAAATACCCAGAAATGGAATTGCTCAATCCCATGCTAACTCCATTTTTAATTTCTAAAGGAATCCTGCTGTGTTTCTGGCTGCACCAACTTACATTCCCACCAACAGCGCATAAAGGTTCCATTTTTTCCATATCCGCACCAAACTTTTTATTTCTTGTCTTTTTAGTAATGGCTACTTTAACAGGTGTGAGCTGATAGCTCATTGCGGTTTTGATTTGCATTTCCCTGATGCTTAGTGATGTTGAGCATCTTTTCATGTACCTGCTGGTCATCTGTATATCTTCTTTGGAAAAAGTCTTTTCAGATCTTCTGACAATTTTTTAATTTTTTTTTTTTGCTATTGAGTTGTGTGAGCTCTTTATATATTTTGGATATTAAGCCCTTATCCAGTATATATGATTTGTAAATATTTTCTCCCATTACATAGGTTGCCTCTTCACATTATTGATGGTATCCTTTGCTTGCAGAAGCTTTTTAGTTTAATGTAGTCCCACTTGCTTATTTTTGCTTTTGTTGTCTTTGCTTTTGGTATCAAATTCCAAAACATTATCACCAAGACCAACATCAAGGAGCTTACCCCTATTTCTTCTAGGAGTTTTATGATTGTAGGTCTTAACACTCAAGTCTTAAATCTGTTTTGAGCTGATTTTTGTGGATGGTGTAAAATAAGGATCTGGTTTCATTCTTTTGGATGTGATTGTCCAGTTTCCCAATATTTTTTGAACAGGTTGTCCTTTCTCCACTGTACATTCTTGGCTCTGTGCCATAAGTCAGTTGACTATATACATGGGTTTATTCATGGCCTCTCTATTCTGTTCTTTTCAGTTTATCCATAAAAGTACTATATTTTTGAGTAATTTTACAGTAAAAGTTCTAGAATATATTCCATCGGAATTGACTAATAGTTTGATTTTGTGATATTTTTTCCATTCCTTGCTAAGTTTGCAATGCTCAGATACTGTGATTATGAGGAATTTTATTTACATAATGAAAAAGATTGTGTTTTAGAAGACATGTGTTTTAGAAAATTATTTTGAAAGTTTAAGAAAAAGATCTAAATGTCACCCTTTAAACATCTTTGCACTTTACAGTTTCTGTTTCTGTTTTCCCATCTTTATACTGTTTATACTCATTAAAAATTCCAGTAATACAGTTAGACAGTGGCACCAGTGGTCCACTTGGGTTAACAACTTTCTTAGGAATTACCAAGTCATTTTTCCCTCTACCAAGAGATATATAAGCATTAATATTTCAAGAGTAGAGACCACTTCTTGCATATTGCTATATGGTCCTTGGTGTTGGGAGTGCTTGATATTTCCAGTACAGAGGGCCAGCCTACTTAGTAACAGAAAACTCCAGTTCTGGGACACTTTCCTTTCTCTTGAAATTGGTGAAATTAGCACACCCTAGGTTTTTCTTGAGGGCTGGTAAAGGTGAAAGTACTTTTGAACCACCCAGGATTAAACAACTCTCTCTCTCCCCGCCTCCCCTCTCCTCTCTCACTCCCTGCTCTCCTTTCGCTCACACACTGGCTCACACACTCCCTCTCTGCTCCGGCTTGTCTAGGTTCCAAACTTGCATCCTAAGGCGGAGGTAGGAGTAGCCTGAAGTGTCGGCTTTGAACTACTCCGAGCATCTCTCCCGCAGAAAGGAAGACGTGATTGAGAAATCCCTCCCCAGACTGGTGCTTCCCCGCCCCCAGCACCTCCCCCTTCTCCCCGCCGACGCTCGAGTCCGCGACTGTCCCCTAGCACTCCGCCCTCACTCCCCTCTCCCCCATATCTCTAAACCCAGTCTGAGCACCAAAGTCCCCGCCCCCTCTCACTGCCAAGAGCCGTTCTTAACCTTTTTTGGGCCGGGGACCTACAAAATGCTCTGGACTCTCTCCGGATGGGGACAGAGAGGTTGGGGGAAGAAAACAGCTTGACAGCTTTGTGAAACTTTCAAAAAACTGATCTGAAATGCACCCCGAACTTCCAGATTAAGAACCCCATCTCGAAAAACTCTTGACTTAGGACAATCAGATCGAAAGTGGAGCTCAGATGCCACATCTCGTTCCCACTGGGAAACTGTAGGAAGGAGAAGACGGTCCGGCACGGGGTCACTTTCACTTGTTAGAAACCAAATGAAGGGGAGAGACAGGGACAGAAATTCATAAAGGGGGAAAGAGAAGAGGGAGAGGGCTGTTATAAAAACAAGACGACAGAAGGGAGGAAGGAGAAAAGGGACAAGAGACATGGGGGAAACAAGGACACAATGGGAGGGAGGCGACAGCACAGTGGACGACCCGGCACAGAGCGCGGCGCACAGAGGCGAGGGCGAGGAAGCGCGAAAGAGCAGAGGGAGGAGAGAGGAGAGGGGTCAAGAGGCAGAAACTGGAAGCTCCGGGAAAGGGAGAGAACTTTCTCTACTCTCCCTCCCCAGCGCAGGGAGTCTCAGAAAAGCCGATCTGCACGAGGTGGCGGGGAGCGCGAGCGGCTGGCCCCGGAGCACCGGGCGCCTCTGACCTCCGCCTCCTGCAGCCCGCCGCCGGCTGCGAGACTCGCACGGGCAGCCGAGGAGGGGACTCCGTCTCGAAGGAGGCGGTCCCCACTCGCTTCGCTTTCTCCTCCCCTCTCCTCCCAGAGGCGGGCACCCGGGGTATTTGAGCGGCGGAGGACCCGCGGCCCCCCCGCCTCCGCCCCCCAGCCCCCCATTCAAGAAGCCGCTCCGCTATCCCGGGCAGCACAGGGCGCCCGGCGCGCCTCGGAGCGCACGTTCCGCGCCTTCTCCTGCCGGCTCCCTGGACATTATGCGGCCGAGCAGCCGAGCCCCAGTCCTCCTCCTCCTCCGGCTCCTCCTGCGGCCCGAGCGGCTCAGCTCTCGGCAGGCGGCGGCGTTGCTCAGCCGAGCGCAGACGGGACCCTCGCGGCGAGACCTCAGCGACTCCTAAAGTCAAAAGTTGGCGGCGGGCGCCAGGCTCCGCGCGCTCACCGCGGCCGCAGCCTCGCGTCGCCGCCGCAGCCAAGCCGGGCAGGAGGGAGGGGGGTGGGAGCCACGGGGGAGGGGTGGGGAGCACCATGCAGTTTGTATCCTGGGCCACACTGCTAACGTTCCTGGTGCGGGACCTGGCCGAGATGGGGAGCCCAGACGCCGCGGCCGCCGTGCGCAAGGACAGGCTGCACCCGAGGCAAGGTAATGAGGCTCCGGCCACCGCGACCCCTCCGCCCTAATCGCCACCTCCCCAGCTTCTGCGTCCGACAGCAGGCACCCCGCAGTGGAGGCCTCTGCTTTTCCTAGAAAGAATTATCTATGGCTCTACAACCTCTCCCTTTTTTAGGTCATTTCCAGCCAATTTCTAGAGAGAGCCGCTGTAGAACAAACTTAGTCTCCCCCAGCCCTCTTCGCTTGTAGTTTGATCTTTCCCCTTTCCCACCTCCGTGCCGCAAACTATAGTTACTTAGTAACTGGGGGTAGCAGATAGTGGCATGTTTTATTTGATTCAGGGTATTTGTCAGAATCTGAAATTATCTTACGTATTTTTGACTTTGTTCATTGCTTCCGAATGGTGTTTCCTCAGAGTCCAGCCTAGTTCTTGGCCGTTCCTGGCACATAGTAGGTGCTCAGTAAATATCTGTGCATTGGCTGAGGGTGAAGGCATTGGCTCAAATAGGCAAAATAACTGTTGGAAAATAACCCAGAACAAAGCCCTCTTCATTTTAAATTAAAACTTGGGGGGAACTGGCTTGCAGAAAATGGAATTATTGGTTCATGTGTCTCTGCTCTTCCCTGCAGTGAAATTATTAGAGACCCTGAGAGAATACGAAATCGCGTCTCCCATCCGAGTGAACGCTCTCGGAGAACCCTTTTCCACGAACGTGCACTTCAAAAGAAGGCGACGGAGCATTAAGGCTGCCTCCGACCCCTGGCCTGCCTTCGCTTCCTCCTCTACCTCTTCCCAGGAGCATTACCGCCTCTCTGCCTTCGGCCAGCAATTTCTATTTAATCTCACTGCCCATGCTGGATTTATCGCTCCAACGTTCACTGTCACCCTCTTTGGGACGCCCGGGGAGAATGAGACAAAGTTTTATTCCGAGGAGGAAACGGAGCTCAAGCATTGCTTTTACAAAGGCCATGTCAATACCAAGTCCGAGCACACGGCGGTCATCAACCTCTGCTCAGGAATGGTGAGTTGGTGCGCGCCACCCCCCTCCTTTCCCTCCTCTTCACCCCTTTCTGGAAGGCGTAATTGATTGCTCTCTAGCCTAAGACCCTCACTGTGCCGAGTTTCTACTTTGGCTTTAAATATCCGCTAGCAGCTCGTATGCATCCTGAGGTTTGGGTGACAAGCCCAGTTCGTGTGCTTACACTGGGGAGAGGCAGACGCAGCCGCCCCCAGGGGGTTCGGAATGTTTTGGAGCTTTCTAGAGTCCGAATTCAGGCTCCCCAGCGCTTTGCCCAACGCTAGTAGGCGGCTTGGAAGTCGGGTTTCCAAATTCCGAGAGTTGTCCTTTCCTGCAGCAAACCCTGCTGCCCAGGAGCGGAGCAGCTGAGCGTAGGGAGGACCCAACTCCTTATTGGAGCGTCTTGAGTCAGGGGTGTGGGCTGAGGATCCCCAGCCTCGGGTATGGGGAGTTCCTTCTCCGTGTCGTGGAGGGCGGTGCGTAATCTAGAGTCCGGGAGATTTCTCTGGGCCTTTTTTCACGCGCCAGAAACCCTGAGGCCGAACAGGATTGACAGGGAACAGGTCCGTCCCAGGAACGGAAGGGTGGGCCGAGGGCTCCGGGGGCGGGGAAGAGGGTGGAGCCTGCCTCCGACGCTTTGAATTTGGATAGAAACTGGGAGTGGGGGTGTGGCGCAGTCCGACTCTGCACCCTGCTGGCGGGGTGGCCCCAAGAAACAGAAATAGTGGGGGAGAGCCTGGAGAATCTGCCCGTATGAGACTTCGGTACTTCCGGGTTTTCTGCCAGCATATGGGGTTCCAGAGAATCGAAAAGACAGAGCTTACAATGCATGTTTCCCTGGAGAGGGAGGGCTAGTAGGCGCAGGCTGGCCACCTCCCTGCACTGCAAAATACGCACGTAGCAGGTTTTCCGAGCGGATACCTCGACCCTCTCCTGACCTACCCCTCCCCATTTGCTCTCCAGTTGGCCCCACAGGGCAACAGCTTTTTATCCGCTCCCCCCCCCCCAAACATTTGAAGACCTGCTGTAAAGTTCTGGCCAGAGGGAAAGCGGTCCTTGACTTTCCCAAACGATGTGCGTTGCTACCACGCGCGTGTGACGCAGAAACTTTCCCGGGTCAGGTTCTCCCAGCGCAACGCGCCGTGCGCTCTGCGCCCGGGTGATGCGTTTACTCTTCCCCTGAGGACCCACATTCCCTGTCACCTTCTCTAAGAAGGAGCACGGATACTTACCTGGGGCACTCGGTTGCCCCTTCTGTGCGCTATTGGTAGATTCAGCGTCCCGGTCTAGATGTCGCATCCATCTCCACCGTCCTATGGAAGGGTGGGAAGAGTCTGGTGGGGAGCCAGGCAACCTTGAAGACTGCGGTGGGGAAGGTTTTAGCCTGCTGGGATACAGGCATGGGGATGAGCCCCTCCAGCCCCCAGCAAAGCGCCGGGAGCTGCGGCTCTTGGTTGAGCTTGTTTGGGGTGGGCGGAGACGGCAGTTTGACGCACGGGGGGGGGTAAGGGGGTGCTGTAGTGAGTCATCGCTGCCCCAAGACCTAGGGCCAAAGCGCAGGAATCTTTCCATTCTTCAAAAGGTTATGGCCAGAGTGGGCTTAGGTCAGGCATTGGAACCCAGGTCACCAGAGCACACCTAGAAACTAAGATTGTAAACCCCAATTCCAGACCTTTACGGATGGGGCAGGGATTGTACGTAAAGTTTGTAAACAACCTTTACTCCTCCTCCCTCCCCGCCTCCACAGCCCGCTGAATGGCCCTGGCAGTTGTATAAATACTTTGCTGGCAGGGCCTTGATTTCATCTGGCAATTTTAGGTGGTAACTCGCCCGTGGGTATGCAAGTGGTAACTCTCTTGGGGGGCTTAGGGCCCGGGACTTAAGAATGATTGTATAGACCGTGAAAACCCCCTTCATATTGCATTAAATTTCTAATCTGCCTTTTCTGGTAGAGAAAGATCCAGAATACATCTTAAAGATAAGTGCACTGTGTGTTTCTGTCTTCAGCGCTTAATCGAGCTCCAATCTCATCAAGCTCATCCCTTTCTCTTCCTCCTGGAATTTGTCTTTCTTCCCCGGACTTCCCACCACCATTTCTATAGCAGTAATATCATGAAGCTTCTAGTAGCCCACCCAGGAAATCTCTCACTCTTTATAAAGAGTGAATCTAAAAATGCCAATCTGCACAACACACACACACACACACACACACACACACGCACGCACTCACACACCCCACCAGTTATCATTTTCCCCGAATTCGATCTTAGATGTGTATCTCACCGGGTCTGAACAAGCCCTGCCCAAATTCTAGACCTCTTTACTTCTCTGCTCCTCTCTCATTTAGCGTTGTTTTCTAAGAAGTATTTCCATCTGGCTTCTCCTCCTTCAAGCGCTCCTCTCTGGTCCCTGCCACACACCGCTAACAAATTAAAAGCTGCTAACAGATTAAGAGCCTGGTGCAAGATTATATGACTCCCCCGTTCACTCACCTTACCTAGTGGCTCCCCATTGCTCAAAGAACAACTACTAATTCCCTCCTCAGATGATTCAGACCATTTGTGATGTGCCCTCTCACGCCTTACACACCCGCACGCTACTCTCTTCTCTTGGGGTTTCCCTCCACCAATTCTGTGTATCAGTCAACCTGCTTTTGCTCCTTTCTCTGAATTTCCCTCCCACCCCAGTCCTACCTTATTGCCTTTGGGCTTTTGGGTTTACTTGGTCATCTCCCCCAGTATCACAGGCTCCAATCCTACCCCTCTTTTAACGTGTAGCTTACACAGCTTCTTCCCCAGGACATCTTGTCCTTCACAGACACTTGTACCTTTCCTATGATGCTTCGTATGCTCTCCCTTGTATTATAGTTCTTGGTACTCAACGATCTAACCCTTTCCTTGGCAGCAGGGTCAGCATCAGAGCATTTATCTCCCATGTTGGAGCCTTGTGTATTATATTTAGTAACTATATTGGGATAAATGGACACTGTAACCAGGAAAAGATGACTCTTAGAGCGGACATTCATCAAACATCAAAGGTGTCTTCTGTGACTCAACAACAAAATTAATTTGGCATCATACAGATAACACTTATTGGACTCTTATGCAAAGCACTTTTTGTGTGCATTATCTCACCCCATCCCAATCCTCAAAACAACCCATTTTACAGATGAGGAAGGACTCTGAGGCGTAGAGAGTCAGAGGCTTGCTCCAGGTGTCCTGACTAGTAACTGGCAGAGCTGGAGTTCCTGTCTTTCTGACCCACGTTCCTAACCAGGGACCAGAGACTGGATCTGTGTTCCTAAAGAGACTTTGGAAGTTCTTTATAGAAAAGGTACTGGACTAACGTCAGGATACCTGGGTTCTAGATTCAGTACTGGCACCATTCAGGACAAGTCACTTCCTCCCTCTGGGCCTTAGTTTCCCCTTTTAGTAATGAAAGGTGCCAGATCACCATCAAAAGAGCTCCCAGGTTCTTTCCCAATGGTTATGTCTCTCTGGTAGATTGCACATGTGTAAGCTACTGCTGTGTGCCCTGAGAACACCCGAGTTGTATATTTAAAACAGAGAGAGGTGCAGTCCTCCCTTTAAGCCGACAGCTCATGAATCACGCGGAAGGCTTTTGTAAGAATACAGATTCTAGACCTCACCCCTGGAAATTCCAGATCTGCAGGTATGGGGTAATGCCACAAATCCCATTTTTTTTTCCAAGTCCCCAGGCAATTTTGAAATTTAGATAGGTTTGGAAACCCCAGTGTCTTGGCCTTTTGCTTCCCAAACTTGATTGAGCCTCAGAATACCTTGGAGTGCTCATTGCTTGTCTCCTGGGCCCTACCCCCAGAGATGGGGATTCAGTAGACCAGATTTAGGGTGGAGCATGATTATGTGAATTTCTAACAAACTCCTAAGTGTTGCCGATACTACCCCTGCCATTCAAGGACTGTCACTTTCATTGTGTCTAGAGGAAGGTAAAAGGGCCCTGGGTTTTTTTTTTTTTTCTTTCTGTTGTTGTTTTTGTTTTTGTTTTTTAACAACACCATTGAAGAGCTTGATTTCTTCCTTTCAAGACTTACCACTGCAAGGCATGGACAACTTTTTAATGCTCTTGGAGATGTGGTTTGGGTGGCTCAACTTTGAGGCATAGTTTACCATCTTGTGGGTGTGTGGGAAGGGGAGAAGGAGCTACCCATTTCAGGGTGCTTAAACACATTCTATCCTGGTGGTTAGAGGCTAACACAGCAACCAGAAAGCTGCTAAGGTGTTCTAATCCCTTACAAAGTGTCAATTTGCTAAGCACTTTCTGTGCATTATCTCATTTAGTCTGCACCATAAGCCTTTACAATAAGTCCTTTTGTCCCTGGTTGACAAATAAGGAAGCCAAAGCTCAGAGCAGTTAAGGACCTTGCCCAAAGTGGGCAGGTCAGTGTCCAGATTGGGATTGGAACCTAGGGCAGTCGGATTCCAAGCCTTGTACCATTTCACTCCCTACTGAAAGGGAAAGGGTGTGCAGAGACTCACCTGTCAGTGTCACTGGTGGGACCTCCTGGAGTGCCTGCGGTGGGTCTCCGCTTTCTGGATTTGAGTAATGATAAGGCTTCTGTGAATCAGCTTTTCCCTCTGGAGCTCACACTTGTCCCTGCATTTCCAGGCTATCTTCACACACAGAAACACTCTCTTGGAACAGCCTGTATAAGTGAGTATGACTAGAATTGAGTCACTGACAAGGATTTCTTAGAGACAGATTTGCATAGCAGGTGCCGTAACCTAGAGTCAGCTCAAGGAGAAGGTACCGTCCTGGGGGAGTGCAAATAAACTCCTTTCCCGAACAGGTGGGCAGAGAGTTCAGTGTTCAGCAGCCCTCACGGGAAGGGCTTGGGGGAAATACCACCCCCACTCCTTGGCAATGTTCCATTTTGTCCCCCTCCCTGTGGTTGAGTTCTGTTAAACCAACCTCTCATCCCTCTTCATCGGCAGCTGGGCACTTTCCGGTCCCATGATGGGGATTATTTTATTGAACCACTACTGTCCATGGACGAGCAAGAAGATGAAGATGAACAGAACAAACCGCACATCGTCTATCGGCATAGCACCCTGCACAGAGAGCCCTCAACGGGAAGGCGTGCATGTGACACCCCAGGTATTTCCTTCCTGCTCTGACAGAGCCCCCCAGCTTGGTGAGATGGGTCAGTGACAATACTACAAACACGTACCTCTTCCACAGGCTGCAAAGTGCTACCGTTCACATTGTCATTTACTCAGTCTTCGAGCGAGGTAGGTATTTCCTGTGGCACAGATGTGGAAGCTACAGAGAGGTTTAGTAACTTGTCCCAGGTTGCACAGCTACAAACCAACAAAGCCTCGATATGAGCTTATCTCACTCCAGGCTCCCAGTGGGCAAAGCTGCGTCTTGTTGAATTTGCTAATTGTTAGGATTCGGCTTCAATAGTCTCTTCAGGCTCTCACAACCATATCTTCAGTCAGCAATGGCTTATGTTCCCTGTGTGTCTTGGTGTTTTCTGTTCCTTTGGGATTTTTTTTTTTTTTTTAACCAGGTAGGATTAACAAAAAGGTGAAATAGTCTCATAAACGGAACTCAGCAGAATCTCTTTGTGTTCATTGGGTTTTTTTCTAACCACATTGGTTATCAGTTTTAGTTGTTGTTCTAGACTTCAGGAAATAGCAGAATAGAAGTGAGGATTGCGCTGTCAGGTTCTGTCACATGTGCCTGTGCCCACCCCTGGCTTTCCTTCCCTGCTGGCCACATTCCTTGAGGCTTTGTGCTAACATGTCTGGCCATTGTCAGGGCTGTGTCATTCTGGGCCCCTCAGAAAGCTTATGTTTGTGTATGTTTCTCAGTCTACGGCCTTGAGGCAACTTTCCACTGTCTTTGAAGCCTGGTTACTTTCTTTTTGATGACGGCTTGTCCCTAAAAAATTGTTCCTCAGTTTGGTCCTGTTTTAAGATGTTTGCTAAAATGCTCTTTTTTAATTCTAAAATAAGGATTTCTAAAACTTTGTCCCTTTCCTTATTCTTCATTTTTAGAAGATGCTTCTCCAAATTAAATAACTTCTCAAGGTCTTTCTGGCATCTCCAAACAAGACCCGAATTCCAAACCAGCAGAGGGTTTCCTAAAATGTTTCCCAAATGATCGCTTGTTTCGTCTTACATCTGTATTAGGTCCTTCCTCTGATGGACTGTGGTGTCCTATCCCCTCCTGGAATTCTTTCTAAATAAAAGAAGATAACATGAGCTGCTTATAACCCAGAATAGCCAGGCCAGAGGGTGTAGCATTGTAGCCCATCTAGTGCCATGTTCCTCCTCCCAGGGCTGAATGGAATATAACTGAAATATGATGTCGGTTAGACTCATGAACGGGCCAAGGGGTGAGCTGGGCAGGGGGAGGGCTGAGGGAGCGGTGTACTCAGAAACCACAGTCCCAGCAGCTGGCCTGGCACCAAGACTGCCAGCTACCAGGCAGTGTAATGGCGAGATGCATATCCCATTTTTTTTGGCCCGTGCTAGTGAGAACATTGTCCTTTCCTTCTTGACTTCCCAAAGCTGAATTAGCAAATGCTTCTTTTATGTATGTGGATTAACCTATATATAGCATATGATAGAAAGGAAACGTGATTGCTTTCTTTCTATCTTATTAATGTATATTCAGAAGATACTCAAGTAAATAGTATGTTCGTTGATCAATTTATCGAACAACAGCACCTTGTGATAGTCTTCTGCCCTAAAGTGGCAGCAAACCAACATTTAAAAAACAAACAAACAGGTCCTTCTCTATACTGGCAATGTGCAAAGCACTTTACCTACACGACTTTAGTGAATCCTCACCACAACCCTGGAGGGTTGGTACCGCTCTTACCCCATCATACCCAGCAGGGAAGCAGAGAGAAGCACCTTGCCCCAGACCTTCCAGCTACTCTATGATGACAGCCCATGTTTGTCTTATCCCATGGTCCATTTTCTCTGTGCAGGTGTGATGTGTATGTGTGCGTGCATTGCGTGTGACAGGGAGAGAGAGAGAGGGAAGTCTTACTTTGTGCTCTCATTCAAAAAGTCCTTAAAGTTCATTTGTTAGAAATTAGTTACCTAAGTCAATCGACATTTGATTTTCTGGGCCAGAGGACAAGTCACTGTCAAGTCCTGTTAAAAACACAAAGAAGAGGGACTATGAAAAGGAGAAGTTGGAGGACAACAGAAGATGCTTTAATTTTTCAAAAAAAAAGTTATTTGGGTTCGTCCTTCTTGGCATTGGGGCCTTTCTGTGTCACCGTCAAAAATCACTTGTGCCAGCTCTCAGTTTTTTTTTCGGGTGTGTCCTTGCCCGTGACCAGTCTGGCCGCCCTTCACCCCATGAGTTGGGTCAGGAGCCCAGTGGTCTTGATCGGCTCGTGCAAGGGTCACTGCTGGACTCTGCCACTCTGGTTTCTCTCTTCCAGCTGCTTCTGTACCCCTTCTTTGAATACAGATGCAGGAGGCTCAGAACAGTTGGAAAGAACTTTGGGATATGGCAAAATTCACCAGCAGCCATTACAGGGACGGACCAGCAGGTCACAGAAGCATCCAAAACCAGGTAGCCTGTGCACAGGGAAAGAAAGTAGGTGGTGGTGGTGGTGGTGGGGGGGTGCTGCAGAGAGAAGCCCCTCTAGCCAGAGCAGAAAATATCCTCTACGAATATTAATCCAGTCAGCTTTAGGGATTTCCCCCTACAGCAGTGGTTGGTAGCCAAGGGTAAACTTTAGAAGCATCCTGAGAGCCTCATAAAAACACTGGTTCTTTAAACACACACACACACACACACACATACACCACACACACAGACATACACCCTCTATCTCAAGCTAGTGAGAGGAAGCAAGAATTGGTGTGTTTACTGAGTGCCCCATGTAATCCAGAAGTTCAACTAAATGTGAGCCTCTCTGCTAATAATCACTACCCATGACCTGCCACTTGCCTTGCCGTGGACTTGGCATTCTTCGTCACCGTTTTCTATGGCTTATGGGCTGACAGAAGATTTTCTGGAGGAAACTGTAGTCGTTAGCTCTAGGCCAACAGGCTTATTCTGTACAGATGAGCAAACTATAGTTCTGGGACATTAGGTTGCTTATTTCCAGGAGTGACCAGCTGTATAATCAACACCAGCCCTTCAGAGTTTAAGATCACCCTATCCTAGGAGCACAGCCCCACAAGTCCACTTCTGAGCTGGGTATAATCCTTAGTTGCTAGATAATAAGATCCTGCCCCACACCAGACACTGTGGCTGTTAGTACTCTTGCCTTTTGATGGAGTCCTGCTCATTTCTGACTCTTGATGTATGTCTCATTTTCAAAAGCAGATTCTGAGATAACTTATATTCAAATGACAGGTACAGAAGGAGTTTTATGTAATAAAAATTGTGTGGGTTTAGAAAGGAGGCAATGATTTAATTTATTCATTCATATATGCATTCAGCCATGGTGTATTTCCGAACTCCTCTGTGCTGTGAGGATAAAACCAAGAACCTTCTTTATTCCTGTCAGCTATGTGACCTCAAGCGCATTTAGAGCATAAAGTAAGAATAACACATGCCTTTCAAGGGTGTCGTTACGACTAAATGAGTATGAAATAATGAAAGCTCCCAGGACAGTGTTTAGCAGATGGTAGACAATTACTGAATGGGAGATTAAAAAGAAGAGTCGTGAAAATAGAAATTGAAACAACACCGCAAGTGAAAGGAAAACTCAATGCCAAAACCCAAAGCTCATCGGGTCTCCTCTGCTTAACTTAGAGCTTCTTGGTAACCAGATCATAAAGGGCTTATGGGACTTGGACAGGGTCACCCTGCCAGCAAGTTATGGGGCCAAGAGCCCCCTCCTCTGTGTTTATTTTTTCTGTACCTAATGTAGCATTTTAAAAAAATTTCATTTCTTGGAAGTTTCTCTTGGCCCAGTGACTGCGTCTCTCTTTTGCCATCGTCTGTTGTGTCTGCATGTGTGCATTTGGGCCAGCTAGGTGGATCTGCATTTATTTGTGATTTTCATCCTGTTTGTAAGTTCTTCAGGATTCAGGATGGGGGGTGGGGCATCTTCTCCCCGCTGCCCCTTCACCCCCCACATGCACGTCTTACTCCTCTGTCCCCTGCGGATTAGGTCCTCAGCAGAGCTCATTGAGCTGCCTGGGGGGGACCAGGTGCCAGGCTTAGGGGAGTCATTCAGGAAAGTTTATTGCTTTTATAAGCCACTTCCTGCTGGTCCTTCACAGTGCATTTCCAGATGAAACCCCAAGTTCTGTCTCACAGACACTCTCTGTTTGACCCTGAATTTTGCACAAGAGGATTTAGTTGTTCTTATCAGCGAGATAGATAGACGAGCTTCCTGTTAGGTGAGGGAGAGAAAGGCCAACAGAAGGCTGTTTTGTTTGTCTGGGCTGAAAAGGCAGTGTTTTTCCATTACTAGAATGCTTCTCTCACCTTCCCATCTCAACACGAGCTGCTGGTTTTTTGTTTTATTTAAGGCGTTTAAGAGTCGATGCCCCTCCTAAGGAAAGAGTTGGACAATTGTGTGAAGACATTTGTGTGAGAATACTCAGTAGGGTGGTATTTATCATAGCAAAAGGCTGGAAGTGACCCAAGTGTCCCTCAGTAGGAGGAGAGACCAGTAATTTATGTTGGGTGGATTCCTATGCAGCCATCAAAAATGATCGTACATACAAATTTACGTCAACACTGACATATATGTGTCCCTCAAGCAGACAAGCCGGTCATGAACAAGTATATATGGTATGATCTCATTTTTTAAAAATGATAGCTGTGTGGTGGTACACGTGTGTTGAAAGAAAAAATTTGAAGCAGTATGTATGGAAATATTAAAAAGGGATGATTTCTGGTCAACAGGAACATAGGCAACATTTATCTTTTTATTTTATGTTCTTAGAGTTTTGCCACAATTCTATAATTTTTCGATCATCAGAAAATACAGATAAAAAGAAGTAGGGCTACTGGAATACAGTGACTTTGTAGCCCCATGGCAGTTGTGACCAGCGACCAGCAGCTAAGCCATGAGACCATGCATTTTTTTTTTTTTAATTTTTTTGGAATGAAACAGTCACTGTAACCAGACAGATAAGAATCCTGCTTTGTATCTGCTTCTTTGGGACAGTGGGGCTGGGCACAGCCGAGGCTCCATCTCAACCCTGCTCAGTTGCCTTGTGTATGATGCACTGACCCTGGGATTACCATGGTTAGTCTCCATTAGGCATGAGGCCCTGGAGACTCTGTGAGAGTATATTATCCCTTGGTTGGACTCCCACGGATGTGACTGTCGTGAAGTCTGGAAAATACAAGATGATAGTTAAAGACATTCTTTGCTGGGTCTTCTGTGTATCATGAGTCACTGGGCTGCACATTTTCCATACATTATCATTTATAATCTGCTCAACAATGCTCTAGGGTACGTATTATTACCCTGGTTTTACATTTGAGAAAATTACAGCTCAAAGAGGCTGAACAACTTATCCAAAGTCACACAGCTAATAGGAAGTGTGGCTGACACTTCAACTGGGATCTGATTCCTATGTGCTGCCCTGTGGCCTGACTCCACGGAGAACACAAATGTGAGCCGTCATCTAGAAAATCCTTCTCCCTTGGATTTTCATTGATTTAATGGAGGCCCTCGATGCTATCAACAATAGGTCTCATTTGTCCAGCACGCATTGGGAGGCAGGCACTCTTCCAAGGGCTTTATGTGGACTGTATATTTTAATGTTTACCTCTACCTACATTTTGCCATCGGCAGAGAAGTCCATCAAGTTGGCTTGCCCAAGGACACAAACCTCGATGACATCCCAATTTCCACAACCTTTTTGTCCTGGTCTACTCAGAGGGTTTGTTTGCTCTGGACTTTGTTGATTTGTTTGCTTTCAGCTGTGGTTTGTTCTCATGGGGAGGATTTCTCGTAGGCTTGCGGACAGTTTGATTGGATTGGAGGAGGGCTGCCTGGTGCCTAGAATTCCCACCAAGACCCTAATGACTTGCTGAGGCCTGGCGTCTCTCCCCAGGCCTCTGTTGAAGAGTATACTTGTTACACATTAACCTCTGGGATCCCGTTAATAATTTAGCATAGATTAGCTGATTAGATTAGCGGCCAATAGTTGGGCCCAAATGGAGTGAGAGACGGAGCAGCGAAGGTCTGTCCTTCCCGAAGACCTGTGGGGGGCGGGGGGGCGGGGGTTGGGGGGTGGGTAATAAACTATGCTGGGGCGGCTGGAGGGTTCCAGGCTGTGCCAGAAGCTTTAGCTGACCTCATGGTCCTGCCTGGGCCCAAGAAGGTCAGTGGTTGTTGGCTAATTAGTTACTTCTGTGAGAAGCCAGCCTGCCTACACCTTCCCACACACACTTTCTGGGTCTTCACATCCTTTTCCCATAGCCGTTCAGCCTGTGAGACAGGCAGCATTGAAAGAGTCATGTGCTGGGCCGTGTGGAAGCCCATGGTGGGTTCTTCTGTTTACTCCGGCAAGAGCTCTTTGGGAGGACGACGCTCCAGTGTTTCCCATTTACAAATAAGAAAGCTCAACTGGGAAAGGTGAATGAACGTGTCCATGGTGGGTTGGGGAAACAGCCAGCCCTCAAACCCAGTGTTGACTGGAATCTTTAAAGATAGTTTCCACCATTTGGGATTACTTGTTTTGGCTTCACGTCCTGTCACGCACCCCTGTTTGTTCCCCATCAGTCTTTATACCTTTTTTTCTCTTTTTTTTAAGTTCTTCGGTGACTGTATTTAATAAATAGTCAACATAGGCAACTCCAAGGAGATTACTGTTTTGAATACCTGAATTCTTGAGCCTGTTTCCTCAGCTTTATCTTCTTTGTGGCATTTATGTAAAAACATGCCTTTTTTTAAAACCTCAGCATTAATAGTGCAATACTACAGCAAAAAAAAAAAAAAAAAATGGAGAGTAGAAAAGAAATTTCTAATACAGGAACTGTTGTTTTTTCTTTTTTCATCTGTGCTCATTTATGTGCTTAACTTTTTTTCATCATGTCTTTAAAAATGCATGTTATTGAAGACCGGTTTTCAGCACCCGTACATACGTAGAGGCAACAGTAAGATGAACCCCCATAAAGAGACCATCTACACTAATGGTAGCAGAGACTTTTCCATGTTTGCTTTTTTATTTTTTCTTTTTGCCAGAGTATTTGAAAGTAAATGCAGGTATTGTGACATTTCCTGTCTAAATGTTCCCATTTACATCTCTGAAAAATGAGGGTATTTTCTTATGTAACCGTAATGCAAATATATCATGCTGATATATATCAGCGGTAATTGCCCCATCTAACCCACACAGTATGTATGTTAAAATTTTCCTGATTGTCCCTGCAACAGTAAAGTCCATTTGGTTAGATTGTGATCAAAACATGATCTACATGTGGCAATTGGCTGTTCTCTCTCTAATTTTTTTTTTAAGATTTTATTTATTTATTTGACAGACAGAGATCACAAGTAGGCAGAGGCAGGCAGAGAGAGAGGAGGAAGCAGGGTCCCCGCTGAGCAGGGAGGCCGATGCGGGGCTCCATCCCAAGACCTGAGCTGAAGACAGAGGCTTAACCCACTGAGCCACCTAGGCGCCCCACTCTCTAATTTTTTTTTAAAGATTTTATTTATTTAACAGAGAGAGAGTGTGTGCATGGGCAGAGGGAGAGGGAGAAGCAGACTCCCTGGTGATCAGGAAGCCCGATGTGGGGCTCAATCCCAGGACCCCAGGATCATGACCTGAGCCAAAGGCAGACGCTTAACTGACTGAGCCATCCAGGTGCCCCAGCTGTTCTGTCTCTTAAATAACTTCTCACTTGGTGGCCAGTGTCGTGCTTGTTAAATTATTGTTTTCCTTCCAGTTTAGGTTTGCTCCCCACGGTCTTTTTTTCCCCTTTCCACTTCTTTTTTACTGGTTGATTCATCTTTATTGTTGTAAGGTCAGGCCACCTTTGCCGCCATCTGGAAGAGCGGGGTCAGGCCTAAACCCAGAGCAGGTACCAAGAACAAAGCTACCGGGAATGAGCCACATATCAGAGTTATTTCATTGAGCCCAAAAAAGAGTGGTTAGGCTGTTTTTTGACCTTTTATCTGGAGTACCTTGATAAACCTCTTTCTTCCTTTGTTTTCTTGTTTTTTGTTTTTAATCTACCCATAGAAAGAGTGTCAGTATACAGTATTTACTAAGACTGCTTTATCTACTATTCAAGGATTTCACTCACCTGTGTTTTGAAGCCCCTGAGAGTCAGTTTGCAATTGGGAATTGTAAAGTGACAAGTTAGGTTTGGGCCTGGAATTAGGACTCCCTGACATATGACGAGCTTTCCTTCCTCCTCCCTGGAGCACTTTCTGTAAAGCTTCTGGATTCAGAAGCTAGTGTTTTCTTTCCATTTTTCTATTGGGTATAAGTTATCTGCAGCAGCAGTCATTCTTCCTGATACACGGCTCTGCAAGTTTGAGTAAATACTTATGGTCATGTGACTATCACCACGGTTCAGAGAGTCATTCCTGGTGTCCGTGGTAGTCTACCACCTGCTTTCTGTCTCTGCGGTTTGGGCTTTTCCAGAAGGATCATCCAGAATCATCCAGAATCATCCAGTCTAGTGCATTGAAGGACCATCCACTGTGTGGCCTTTGTCGGCAGTCTATCTTTTATTTATTGCTGAGTAGTGCCCCACTGTATGGGTAGACAAGACTTTGTTTCTTCATTACCCGGTTGAGGGACAAATTTTTTGGCAGCTACACTATAGCTCGCCACTATAACCATTTGCTATGGGTTGTTGGGTGAACAGAAGTGTGTTTGTTTTCATTGGGTAAATACCCAGAAGCGAGATTGCTAGTTTATAAAGTAAGCGTATGTTTAATTTTGTAAGAAATTGTCCATCTCCTTTTCAGAGTGGCCGTACCACTTTGCAGTGCTCCTAGCAGGGTATGAATCCAAGTTTCACTTGGTATTGCCAGTATTTGGTGTGCTTTTGTTTTTTTAACTTTTTGCCACTCTAATAGGTGTGTGGTGCTATCTCATTTGGATTTCCTAATGACCAATGATGGGAGCATCTCTTCATATGCTTGTTTGCCATCCATGTATCTTCGTGAAGTGTCTCAGCAATTCTTTTACCCATTAAAAAACATGGGAATGCTTATTTTCTCATTATTGAAGTTGGAGAGCACTTTATATATTCAGGATATGAGCCCCTTATCAGATATTTGGTTTGCCAATATTTTGCCAGTATTTTCTCCGAGTCTGTGGTTTGTCTTTTCATTCTGTTAATTTGCACACACTTCTTTCATACGTGGCTTCTATACTCTATTGCATGTATTTTGTGTACTGTGGATGTCCTGCTGTCCTAGGATGGCATTGCAGGAGATAGGAAGAATTACAGTGTAGAGTTTGTCTGAGACACAGGTGCAGAGAGATGGGCCACGAGAGGCTTATTTAGAACTCTTTATTCAGAGCCATTTTCTGTGCCAAAAGAAAGGGATGCTGCTGCTGTGTTTATTGCTGGTTGGTATCTAGAAATACAACTTGCAATTTCAAGCCAGCGTACTCTATGGTGGGAATGTGTTTTCTTGACTCACGGGTGAAAAGAGTTACAGAGGGAGCCTTGGATACTCAGAGCAACTGTTCTTTGGCACATGTGTACGTGCAGGGAGAGAAAGCCAAAGGGTAGCGAGAGAGACATAGATATAGAAGAAGTTAGTAGTGTGAGATTCAGCCCCCTATGACCACACGCTTCTAGGGGACATGAAAATGGGACACATGACTCCTTTAGTCCAAAGTTCCTGTTCTGTGCTCTGGGGGCAATATAAGGCTTTTCCAGAGATAACTGATTGTATGCTCTGTTTTTTTTCTCTTTGAAACCACTGTCCTTATTCTCACATCTGTGCTATTCCATGGTAACAAGTTAGATTAAAGAGAATGGGAATGGGAATGGGTCTCAGTAACTATGATCTGTATCAGCAGGTCCAAAAGAGAAAATTTGCAGTGGATAATGAAGGCACCCCACCCCCCACAGCTCCCTTCCCATTACTGAAAATCAGCTGCCACCCACCTCTTTTCTGTGGGTCTCTCTCTGCTCTGGGGTTATGCTGTCTCCTTCTACCCTCCCACCCAGCCCCCTGTTTTGGTTATTTCTTTTGATACCTTCTTTTAGGACGGTAATGGCCAAGAGAGGTAGGCTTGACCCCATTTTGAATCTTAGGACCTCCTTTTTCGGCGCTGTTCAGTTTCATCTTGTGAAAGACAAGAACTCATAAAATTTTAATACTGGAAGGAACTTTAGAGAGAACTTCTTTTCCAGTCCCTCTTTTTATGGATCAGAGGATCGAGGCTGAGCATTTTTTAAGGGATTCATCATCTCGGTGCCAGGGTGAAGGAAGACGTGGACCCTGAATGCAGGCTCCTTATTTCCCCATCCTGTGCGCTTCCCAAGCTGCAAATCCAGGAGAGGCTGTCCGCAGAAGCAGTGACGGTGTTTCCCAAGTGCAATCACATGAGTTGTGGCAGTGCTGCTGGATTGATTTTATGTGTAAGGATAAAGAATAAATTAGTGAGCTCCTTTAAGAAGCTGGTTGCATGCCACCAAGAAAAGCATCAGGCTTTTAATTCATTTAGGGGATTGAAGTCATCCCAGCAACAGCTGAACTTAAAGGAACAAAATGTCTGAGCTAGGCCCGCTTCCTGGTGCCGCAGGAAGGTGGCCTGTGGCTGGAAAGCATTCCTAGGGGTTCCCCCCTTGTGATCAGATTGGAATATGTCCCTGTGACCCCTCATTTCCGTGGTGGCTGAAACACGGATGTGAGGACAGGAACGGATTTGTACTAGAGGCTGCGGTGCGTAAACTAGCCCTTAGTCGTGTGTAAACTGGGAGACGTGTATCAAAGGAATGTGGGAGATAGGCTCCCGCCTAGTTGCTTAGAAGCCTTCTTAAAGAGCTCCAGCAACAACTGCTCTTTAATCTCTGATAATGGGAGTGATACCTCGGACCCCCCACAGGCACTGCACAGAGCCTGGGGCTGCCTACAGCTGCCCTGAAGTGTCAGATAGCCTCCGGCCCCAAGCCACTTCATTTCAGCTCAGCCTCTGCAACGAGGCACCCCAGCCACTGCCCTATTAGAGAGAAACTATTATTATCCTCATTGCACAGATGAGGAAATTGAGGCACAAAAAACTTAATTGACTTGCCTGAAGTCACTCAGGTGGAATGTTGGGAAACTGGGATTTCAGCACGGGTCCCTCTGAGTCCCAAACCCAAACTCATCTGGTATAAGCCTATTGGATCCGGTATTCACTCTGCAAACGCCTAGACGGTACCGTCCTAGATGGTGGCCTGCATGGCTTTTAAGCCTTTGAAATGTAGCTACTGCCACATGTTGAAATGATAATATTCTAGATGTATTGGGTTACATAGAAAATATTATTCAAATTAATTTCATCTGGTCCTCTTGGTGTTTTGAAAATGTGCTACTAGAAATGCATAACTTCTGTGTGTGGCTCCCATTTCATTTCTCCTGGAGAGTGCTGGCCAAGAAGATCCCACGCTGCGTCACCACGGAGCCCAGGAGGCGGCCATTGAAAGCAGGCCGCGGGTAGTGTGGGGTGGGGCTTTGGGCAGCTGGCGTGGCCCCCTCACCCCCTGCCAGAAAGGCCAACCTCCCTTTACTGCAAAGAGATCGAATGAGTCACAGCCAACATTTCTGCAGGAGTATTTTGTAGGGTCGTAATAGGAAAACCAAACGGTTTCTTAGTAAAATGCAGGCCTGGGTATGTTCAGCTTATTACATTACCTCAAATAGATACTCCCTAAATATTTTCTCAAGTTAGTTCGGGTGTGCCTCAGTTTCCTCTCTTGGAAATGGCCATCAAAGGCCCTACCATGTTGGGTTGCTGTGAGGAGTAATCTGGTTAGTCCATGGAAAGTGCTTAGAAGAGTCCTGACACAGGGGAACCGTCTCCACACACGTCCTCCAGCATTATTGTTAACTGCAGCCCCTCTTTATGGCTTCAGTTGAGTGGGATGCGAGCAGTTGGATGAGAAAGCAGTAGCAGGGCCTTTGAGTATAGTACCTGAGTCAGCAAATTTGACCCCCTTCTTGGCTGAAAGATGGTGGGATGACCTCCAGATATGCCTCCCACCCCCCTGACCCACAGCCAACCACAGTCCCTTGAACTCTAACAGTAGCTTCTCAAGTGTTTTGTGCCAGTGGCATCTCCTTTTCCCCACCACCACCCACCACCACCACCCGGAAAGGAAAGCCCCTTAGCACGCTTCTCTCCATCTCATTATCTTCCCAGGACTGCGTCAGTCCCCACCACCCACCTGCCCTGAAAAGCAGCCAAGAGCCCATCAGTTTCCCAGTGACGGGGTGGTTAAACACATGTAAACTAGTTGCTCTCCTGCAAGATTTCTCAGAGGTCTTAAAATGCTAATGAGCATGGAGAAAGTCCCAGATGTAAATGCTGTGTGGAATATTTTGCACACTTAATGTTATTTGTTTTCAGGAATGTGTTCTGGGGACTCATGTTCCATAAACCACTCTCAGGGAGACCGTTCATAAACGTTCCAGCCAGCCAAAAGGAGTCTCAGCAAAATCTCTTCCGCCACTGTCCGTTGCACATACACAGTCCCTGCTGGTACGGAGCTCGGAGCATCCCTAGAGCCTCGGCACACCCTTTGTTTTTTCCCCCAAGCTCCCCCATGTGTGCAGAGAAGTGAGTTTGGGGGCGTGGTCCTTGCGAGAATCTAGGGGCTCACTGTTGTTTTTAAAGCTAGCCAGTTGAGGACCCTGAAAAAAATTAAACGTTGGTGAGTTTTCATTCTTACAGGACGGTTTCCCTCCACAGCTCCTTCCCCACCCACTTGCTGGAAACTCATTGTTCTTTATTATTAGAACATTCATTGGTTTTATGGCTGTTTGTGTATTTATGTCTTACTTTTTTTTTTTTTTTCTCTTTTTCACACACTGTGCTTGTTTATCCATCTTCCTCTGGTCCCAGTAGACTGTGTTTTCTCTCCTGCAGAATCCCCATCTGAAGGCATCATTAACTCTCTGAACAGACCTGATTCGTGCAGATCTTAGATATGAGTAGAGCAAAGACAGCCCGGGGAACTGCCCCCGGCCTCTGCTTTGGGTTCCCTGTATGTTAGCGGCTGTTGGAGCCACAGACAGGTAGAAGTGTTAGTGGCACTAGTTTGCGTCCAATTTCATCTCCAGAACATGTCTTGCCCCCATCCGCCCGCATGTGCGCTTTCCTGGCTGGGAGTTCTAAGGGGGCAGGGACTGGGTCTGCATCCTTGAGCCTCCTCCTCCACATCCCTCCTTTCTTGTAGAAGATTCTTTCTGAAATAGCATTGTTTTACATGAGCAACCTTAATATCAACATCCTCATTCCTACGGAGGGGATAGACCTCAAATGCCTGAGAGAGAAATTAACAGTCATTATGATCACCATAAATACTTCATGAATCCTTCCCGTGTGCCCTGCTTTGTCCCAAGGGCATTTAACTTGCTGTCTCTTTTATCCTCATGGTCAACCCTACAAAGAACTGTTATTATCCTCATTTTACAGATGGGATAACTGAGCCTCTGAGGCTAGAGTAGTGCTAGGGCAGGGCTACCAACAAGAGCTGGTCCACCTCCAGAAGCCAAGTGCAAAACCACTCGGGATTCCCGTCCAGCTTCCTTCTGGCTGTCAAGGCAGGGTAGAGCAGAAAGGGGGGCAGTCCTCCCTTTGCTTCTGTGCTGTGACTTCTCTGCCCACTTGGACCGTGAGGTCACAAGGTGGCTCAGTGCCTTAAGGAAGTTCAGTTAAATTTTGATAAACCTTATAAAAATAGAGAGCAATAATTAACTTCCCAACTGCTCAAGTTAACATTTGAATCTCCTTAGCCCAGCCCCGGTGGATGTGAAACTCTCAATGAGTAACTGCTGAATAACCAGGCCTGGTTGTTATTTTCTAAAATGATTCCAGTTACTTAAGAATATGACAGGCGTTTTATTGCATGGCAATGTGACATGAAGCTCCTTGAAGATGTTTTTTTACCAAAAAATAACTGAATATTACAGTTGTTTTTCTTTCTTTCTTTCTTTCTTTTTTTTTTTTTTTACTATGAGGTTTTAAGTAATGAGGCCATCTTAAATTTTTATTTATTTTATTTATCTTTATTCTTATTTTTTAAATTTATTTTTATTCTTTCTTTTTAAGGATCGGCCCCAAGTTTTATTTTTGTTTCATTGTTTCCATTGTTTATATCCACTTATCTAGCTCGGTACCTGGCATAAAATGGGTGTTCAAGAAGTAATTTCTAAAATTCAACTTATAATATAGAAGGAGTTTTCTTTCTTTCTTTCTTTCTTTAAGATTGCTTGATTGCTTGCTTGATTGATTTGAGCGAATGAGCACAAGAGCCGGGGGAGGGGCACATAAGGAGAGAGAGAGAGATCATGACCTGAGCCGAAATCAAGAGCCAGTGCCTCCCTGACTGAGCCACCCAGGTGGCATTTTCTGTACACTTTGTTATTTAATTCTCAAGACCACCTTAATGTAGCAGCAGGGATTTGTGACCTCTTTAAGAGGTCAGAGAAACGGACATCCAGAGAAGTGACTTAGAAAAGATCACTTAGGATGTAAACAGTTTATATCTTTGGAATTGTTACTGTAATCCAGAAAAATATTTTTATAATGTCACTCTCCCTGAAATGCTTCCTTTTTTAGTTCTGACTTTATTACTTGGGAAAGGTAGAAAACATAACAATATTTTTGGGTCGCTTCCTATGCGCTGGGCATTTTGTGTGCATGATCTCCAACCATTCCTCAGAGCAAGCCTATGACATAGGTAATGTTCTTATTCAGGTTTCTAAGTGGGAGGCCAGAGGGAGAATGGGAGTCAGTTATTTGCCCAAGGTCAAAAAGAGCTTGAGGGTTGCTCCTTTGGAGCAGCTGTGCTGGCCTAAGCATCTCTGCTTCTCCTTACTGGTCAGCAAGGCCAGAACAGTTGGAAAAGCCAATATTAACTCATCTTCCTGATATACAGTGTTACAACTGGAGTGACTATGACATGGCCTTGGTGCCACTTTCCACTGTTCAACCTGCCTGAATGTGTTTATCCGTACATGCAACGGTTCAGGGTGCAAAGTATTGCATTTTTCTCTGAATGCAAATGTGCTTTTGATTTTTGGAGGTATCATAGGCTTTTCTGTTTTTTTTTTTTTTTTTTGTATTAAGTTTATTGCCCATCTATTCCCCTGCCCCTACCTGTGCATTGCCTCCCCTATTATCAACATCCATCTCCAGAGGGTACCTTTGTTTCAGCTGGTGAATCTACATTGACATGATAATGATTACCTCATCTGGTTGTATCATCATCACCTAAAGTCCATATTTATATTATGATTTCCTCTTAAGTGTTTTATAGTGTATGGATTTGGACAAAAGTTTAAAAATAACATGTATCCATCATTACGATTTCATACAAAGTATTTTCACTGCTCTGAAAATCCTCTGTGTTCTGTCTGTCCATATCTCTGTACCCCAACCTCCGGCAACCACTGATCTTTTACTGTCCTTGCTGTTTTCCTTTTCCAGAATGTCAGATAGTTGGAATCATGCAGCAGAGAGCATTTTTCAGATTGGCTTCTTTCACTTAGCAGTATACGTTTCAGGTTCCTTCATGTCTTTTCCTTCATGTCTTTACATGGCTTGCTAGCTCAGTTCTTTTTAGCCCTGAATAGCATTCCATTGCCCGGTGCTACCACAGTTTGTGTACTGAAGGACATCTTGGTAGCTCCCAAGTGTTAATGATTATGAATACTAGCCATAGACATCCATGTGCAGCTTCTTCTGCGAACATCTCCTCCGGGTAGATACCAACGAGCATGACTGCTAGATCACATGGTAGGTTTAGTTTTGTAAGAATCTGATAAACTATCTTCCAAAGTGGCTGTACCATTTTGCATTCCCACCATCAGTGAATGAGAGTTTCTGTTGTTCAACATCCTTGCCAGCATTTGGTGTTGTCAGTGTTCCAGATTTGGGCCATTGTAGTTGATGTGTGGTGGTATTTTAATGTTGTTTTAATTTACATTTTCTTGATAGTATATGATGTTGAGCATATTTTCATGTGTTTGCCATCTGTGTATCTTCTGTCATTCAACATGCTGTTTTAAGATTGGAACTAGGACAGGTTGCTCATAAGTTATTTAGTTAACTAAATGTAATTAATTTTTGAAGACTCCTCAAAGGAGAACAACCTTGAAAGAATGATTTCCTATTTTTTTAAAGATTTTATTTATTTATTTGACAGACAGAGATCACAAGTAGGCAGAGAGGCAGGTAGAGAGAGAGAGAAAGGAAGCAGGCTCCCCGTTGAGCAGAGAGCCCGATGTGGGGCTCGATCCCAGGATCCTGGAATCATGACCCGAGCCAAAGGCAGAGGCTTAACCCACTGAGCCACCCAGGCACCCCTGATTTCCTGTTTTCAAGCATCATGTCTGAACTCCAAGAAGAGACAAGAGAAGGGTGCAGCCACTTTGGAAAACAATCTAGCAGTTCCCTAAAATGGTAAACATGGAGTTACTACATGACCCAGAAATTACTTCTAGGTATATACCTAAAAGAAATGGAAACATGGACACACAAAAACTTGCACATGGCATGTTCATAGCAGTATTATTCAACTGAGTTGTTAGACCCAAATGTCCAGCAATTAAAGAGTGAATAAATAAAATGTGAAAGAAGCGAGTCACAAGCCACATATTGTAGAACTCCATTCATATGAAGTGACAGAACAGGCAAATCCATAGATATAAAACCTAGATAAGTGCTTTCCAGGGGCTAGAGGAAAAGAAGTAATGGGGAAATGACCCCTAATGGGTACAGGGTTTCCTTAAAGGGCAAGGAAAATATCCTAAAATCAGATAATGGTGATGGTTGCACAACTTTATGAATATGTTAAAAACCACTGAATTATACCCTTTAAAAGGGTGAATTTTATGCTTGTATAAATTTTCTCTCCCTCTCCGTTTTTTTAAAGAGAGAGAAAGGACCGGGAGGGTCTGAGGGGAAGGGAAAGAGAGAATCTCAAGCAGACTCACCAGTGAGCATGGACCCCGATGCAGGGCTCAGTCTCAGGACTCTGAGATCATGACCTGAGCCAAAATCAAGAGTCGGACATTTGGCCAACTGAGCCACCTAGCAACCCCTATAAATTATCTCTCAATAAAAAGTACTAATAGACAAACCATAAGAGACTCTTAATCTCACAAAACAAACTGAGGGTTGCCGGGGGGCGGGGGCAGGTAGGGAGAGGGTGGTTGGGCTATGGACATTGGGGAAGATACATGCTCTGGTGAGTGCAGTGAAGTGTGTAAACCTGGCGATTCACAGACCTGTACCCGTGGGGCTAATAATATATGTTAATAAAAAATAAAAAATTTTAAAAAGTACTAATATATGTAAAGCTGTGTGTGAGGAAAAGAAAAAAAATAAAGGAAGAGCGAAATTACACAATTTGTACTGTGCTTTCCACCAGAGTGACATTTCATTACATAGCCCGTTCTGATAAAATTAGTAGCAAAGTGACATTACCCATTTGAAACACTGGCCTCAATTCTGTTATGCTCCAAGGTCGTTAAAGAGAAATGTGGATGACTTTCTTTTTACCTTAACACCATATGTCTCTTGGTGGAAATTATTCTCTGTTGTTACAGATTCTATTCAGAGGCAAGAGAGTGGAGTAGGTCTACAAGTTACAATTTCCATATTTTCAGTTCTTGGAAACAACGTTCATGCATTTGTAGCCATTGTGAATATCTGAATCTTTAAAGCTCATACTATTTTTAATGCTAAATTTAAAGTTGCCTGTTAAAATGGATAATGTGTTTGAAATTGGTTGAGCTAATTGGGTCATTAAATAGGATAGTAACTTGTTAGGATAAAAGATCAGATGGGTAAAACACCAGGAAGTATTATATATCAGAACACGTTGTTTTTGATTCTGAAGAAGTAATTTTATTCCTGGTTTTTCATGCCACCTAAAGTAGACGGAATTGTTTCTTTGATACACAGATAGATTACTTGTGAGTGAAAAAATGGTCTTCCAGGTATGTTAGAACTTACATGCATTGTTCTGTTATAAATTGTAGTCTTGTTGTGATCAGTGCCTGAATTTTTTCAGCTTTGTTATTTAAGTAAGTAACCCTGTTTCTAGTCAATCTAGTTAGCCTGGATTCCCGTCTAGATATTCCTATGTTACACGTCCCCCCTGGTGAGTCTCTGAGAGTGTATTTTCCCCCCTGAATGGTCAAAAAGAGTGAATACAGCATTTGCTGAGTGTTTTTCTCACTGTAGGTATACTTTTCTTCCAAATAAACCTGGTAAATCAAAATATTTATAGAAGACTCTAAGTAAAGAGTATTTCTTTTTCACAAACTAAGTGACATATTTTCTTTTTTAAACAGCTTTATTGAGATAAAATTCACATACCATACTATTCATCCGCTGCAAGTGTCCGCTGTAATGGCTTTTGGTGTATTTACAGACATGTGTGACCCTCATCACCATCCCTTTTAGAACATCCTTATCACTTGAAAAAGAAACACTGTACGCTTCAGCTGCCAACCCCTGATCTCGCCACCCCACCTCCAACAACTAATCTACTTTCTGTCTCTTTTGATTTCCTAATTGTGAACTTTTGTTTGACTAGAATCATATACTGACTGGCTTCTTTCACATTACTTTATTGATAAAGTTTATCAACATGTTTTATAATAAAAAAGGGCCAATTCACTAGGAAGATTTCGCCATTATGAATATAGGGGCACATTCTAACAGAGCACCACATACATGAAGCAAAAACTGACAGAAATAAAGGGACAAGCTGACAATTCACCAGTAATTGTTGAAACTTTAATACCCCATATTCGGTAATGGTTAGACCAGGGAGGCAGAAAATCAGTAGGAAATAGAAAACTTGGAAGATACTGTACATCAACTACACCCAGCAGATATCTGTACAACACTCTGTGCAGTGACAGCAGAATACAAATTCTTCTGATGTGCATATGGAACGTTCTCCAGAATAGATCATACATGAGACCATAAAAAATAATAAGAAGAATAACTCAGTACATTTAAAAGAATAGAGGTAATACATAGTACCTTTCCTGACTACAGTGGAAAAAAGTAGAGATCAAAAACATTAAAAAATAAGAAGCTCATAAATATGTGAAAAGTAAACAGCATGCTAAAATAACCAGTAGGTCAAAAGGGAGGTTGGAAAATACTTTGAGATGAGTAAGCATGAAGATAGAACATACCAGAATTTATAGGATGCAAGTCAAGCAATGCCTAGAGGGGAATTTAGAGCAATCAAAGGCTCTATTAAGAAAGAAGAAATATGGGACGCCTGGGTGGCTCAGTTGGTTAAGCGGCTGCCTTAGTTCAGGTCATGATCCCAGCATCCTGGGATCGAGTCCCACATTGGGCTCCTTGCTCGGCGGGAAGCCTGCTTCTCCCTCTGCCTCTGCCTGCCATTCTGTCTGCCTGTGCTCGCTCTTTCTTGCTCTTGCTCTCTCTTTCTCTGACAAATAAATAAAATCTATTTAAAAAAAGGAAGAAATATCTCAAATCAATCATCTAATCTTCTCCTTTAAGACAGTCAAAAAGGGGTGGGGGGCTCCTGGGTGGTTTAATTGGCTAAGCATCCAACTCTTGGTTTCCACTCAGAACATGGTCTCAGGGTCCTGAGATTGAACCCCAGCTCAGGCTCCGTGCCCAGCACAGAGTCTGCTTGAGTTTCTCTCCCTGTCTCCTCCTGCCTTTCCCCCTGCTTGTGCTCTCTCTCTCTCTCAAGTAATAAATAAATATTTTTTTAAAAGACACTAGAAAAGAAAGAGAAAACAAAACTACAGCCTGCAGAGAGAAGAAAACAATAAAGATTAGAGCACAAAATAGTGAAATAGAAAGTAGGAGAAGAAGAGAGACTTTAAAGCCTTCGCAACTTTACTGCATATAACAATTAGATTAAGCCTTTATGGAAGACGTTAAACAGGAGTATTTGTTTTTCATAAAATGAATGACACTGTTTCTTAATATATTAAAAACTATGTACTTTTCAACATGGCCACCAAACACCTATTGTAAAAAGCTGGTCTTTGTGAAAATATCCACATGCTCTCTTTTGTTCACTTGAGATTTAACCAAACCATGAGCCCATTTCAATCCTTAGTTTTTGAGAAATCTTGCTCCAATAGAGCACGTTTTAGGCCATTGATCAAACCCATGTCTGATGCCTCATACCACCACTTTCTGCTGTGTGACTTTGGACAAGTTGCTCAACCTCTCTGAGATTTAGTTTCCTCATGTGTAAAGTAGAGGTTAATTTTCTCATTTTGAGAGTAATTGTGAGATAACATACACAAAAGAGCCTAGTCCAATGCCTGGCCCATAGTAAGTACTTGATCAGTATGTATTCCATAGTCATTTTGATAACTTAAAAATGGACGGCCTAAATACCCATGTAGCATGGGTATAACATATGTGGATATACTCAGGAGAGACTGGCAGAAAAGAATATGATATTGAATCCTACTGTGTACCAGACTTTGGGCTAGCTCTGTGGGCTATGGCTGGACCACAAAACAAGTTATGAGAGTATGGACTGATTTCAGTATTTAACGCCTGCTAAAATGGGCAAAATATACATCCTGGCCTAAATGGGTTGTTTAGCAATGGTTTTTATGGTCAAATATTTGAACCCTGCAAATAGGAAACAACTCTGGCTTACCCTTTGTTGTTGTTGTTGTTATTCATGTAATAAATTTTATTCTTTGTATCTTAGATAAACATACTTGTCAGTTGTACAACTCTGTGGTCTGTCTTAGACTACAGGGTGCTGGCATTAAAACTTTAAAACACATTTAGGAGATGGTAGGCAAGATAACGGATGAAATTCTGTTTTTACTCCGAGCCTATTTGGGCAGGCACTCTTCATGCTTATTCGGTGTATAGTGTGGTTGATGACTTTGAGTTTGAACATTTTCACCAGCAACACAAGCTTCAAGCCACATTCTGGACCACCGCTTCTCAAAGCATTACCATGAATATGAATCCCCTGGAGGTCTTGTTAAACTGGAGGGTCTGATTTTTCGGGTCTGGAGTGGGGCGAAGGAGTCTGCAGTCCTTACAGGCTTGTAGGGGCTGCTGTGCTGCTGGTCCGCGGACCCCACTTTGAGCAGCAAGATTGTATAGACCTGAGGACGTAGCTAGGCAAGAGTCAGAATGAGTAGAGCTAATCTGGCATTACACACCATGGCCTCCATGGTCTGTTTATCCTCTCTGAGTTTAATCCACTTCCTTAATGGAGCCCTAAACTAAATTAATTAAAACTTCAGAGGCAGGGCACCTGGGTGGCTCAGTGGGTTAAGCCTCTGCCTTCGGCTCAGGTCATGATATCAGAGTCCTGGGATCAAGCTCCACATCGGGCTCTCTGCTCGGCGGGGAGCCTGCTTCTCCCTCTCTCTCTGCCTGCCTCTCTGCCTACTTGTGATCTCTGTCTGTCTGTCAAATAAATAGATAAAATCTTTAAAAAAAAAAATTCAGAGGCAATGAATAGCAGTGATTCTATTCTTACATTTCATGTAAGACGTTGATTTCATGAGGTCCTAGAAAAATACCTTGTCATGTGTTCTCTAGAGTTCCTTTGTATGGTCCATTAGCCTGGCCACCTCCCAGGCCTCTTTCTCCTGCATCTCATTAAATATCAAACGTGGTGTGTAGGAAACATCTCCATTTCCATTCTGTAAACCTCAGTACCCTTGCTGGTCCTTACTGTATCTATGGCAAAGAACAGTGAATGGAAACTGCTTACAACCCAGCAAGACTTTGGTTACCAAATGAGAAGAGTCATAGGCAATTGTCTCCCTTAAACTCGTGCCTGATTTCCTAAGACCTTAAGTGAGCATTTATGGAAGCTTCAAGGGAAGCTAATTTCAAGTCACTTAAACCATTTCCTTAGTCACTCAGATGAGAGTGCAGATTGAATTTCTCCCGTAGAGTCCACAGTGTGTAGAACTTGATTTTGTCTATAATTTGACAGCAGAGGCATCATCTTCTAAGATATGGCAAATTAAATTCTTAATATGAAAGAGAAGTGGTCTGAAATGTAATGTGTGCCCTCTGATTTGTTACAGAACACAAAAATAGTCACAGCAAAGACAAGAGGAAAATGAAAACAAGAAGATTGGGAGACAGACCTAGCCTGGCTGAAGATGTGGCTGTATTAAAAGCCAGCCTAGCAACAAAGGCCCTTTCTGCCTATAGTAACAAGACGGACAGCATCAGGGAAAAGAGGACCCACAGAAGAACAAAACGTTTTTTATCCTATCCACGGTTTGTAGAAGTGATGGTGGTGGCAGACTACAAAATGGTTTTATACCACGGACCAAACCTTCAACACTATATTTTAACTCTAATGTCAATTGTAAGTACATTCCAAAGAAGGTGATTTATGAGGTCCCTAAATGTGCCATTGGGAAATGGGTTTCCACCCCGTGCTTTGGAGGATCATTCTCAGGGCTGGCATTTCAACGATTCAGGCAAGTGACTGAAGAGAACATCAGATGATCGATTGGTTGCCTTTTTATAATAACAATAACGGTGACAGGGCGGAGTGTGTATTTTTTTAGACAATGTGCTTCCTAGTTAAAAGACATCGTTGCTAATTCTCCTGGCAGCTCTGCTAGGTAGGATTCTCATTCCCATTTTATAGATAAGAAAACCGAGCCTCAGAGGAGTTAGGTCACTTGCCCATGGTCTTGTGAAGCTAGTAAGTGGCTTAGACACTCATGTGACGTCTAGATGGTCCACTTCCCAATCCCAGTGCTCTTTGTCTAACATACACACCTGCGTGGCTAACTATGGGTCTAATTAAGTAGCCTTGGGATGAGGCCCACAGATCTATCCCTCTGTATTTTCCTACTTTCACTTCGAATAGAAAAATCAATAGATTTACATTATTAATAATAATTAGTAATTAATAATAATAATAAAATTAAAAACAGAACCAAAGACTAATCATGAAAAAGAAGGGTCATTTCCTACCCTGGCCCCTTTTCAGAGGCAACTACCATTAAAAGTTTTTTTGCCTATGTGTCTACCAGCACTGCCCAATAGAAACATAATGCAAGCCACATATGTAATTAAAAAAAAAAAAAGTAACATTAGTGTTAATAATGTATATCAATTCCTGCCAAAATGCTGTCATTTCAAAAATTGCTGATAAGATATTTTAGGTTTTTTTTTTCATCCAAAGTCTTCAAATTCAGTATGTGTCGTACATTCAGCGGCACATCTCATTTTAGACAAGGCACATGTCCAGTGCTCAGTGGCCACATGTGGCAAGTGGCTACCATATTGGATAACATGACCAAATACGTGTGCATATACAATACTTCTCAAACCAAAATAGAACATTCTAATACACCATTTTAAATACTGTTCTTTTCTTTTAAAAATGTTGGAGATTGTTCTATAATAGTGCATACAATCTACCCTCATTCATTTTAGGGCTCAACACAGCATTTATTCCAATAGATTGACCTTAATTTATGTAAACCAGAACCTACTTTTAACAAATTCCCCCAAAAGATTGTGAAAAGCAGCTGTGTTTGGGAGCTTTGCTTTAAGAGTTCTTTTTCCCTCTCCCTGGCCTCTGCTTCTCCTTGCCTTCCCCCCTCACTCCTACCAACCGGTCCCTTGTGCTCCCCACCCCACACCTCACCCCACTTGACCTGCACTCCCCCCTCGCTTCCCTTCCCCATGCTCAGCCCCCCAGGCCCTAGCCCTCTCCTGTCCTGGAGGAGGGAGAGGAAAACCTAATCACACCTTGCCCAGACTCAAGTCTATTTCCAGCCCATGAATTCAGACCCCTCAGGAGAATTTCAGTTATGAGCCTGGGTTTTGGGTCAGATTGATGTAGGTTGAGCATTTTGGCTCTGCCACTCAGCATGGTCTATAGTCTTGGGAAAGTTACTTAAATCCTCTGAGCCGTAGTTTTCTCACCTGTTGTGCAAAGATTGTGATAGCCTAGAGTTTTGCTCTGGGGACCAAATGCCGAAGTGTGTGCAATTTTCAGCAAGGATCTAGTAACACAATAAGCATTCAATGAACGTTAACTCTCACAGTTAATGATAATAATGAAAACCAACCCAACCCAACCCAAACCAAACCAAATGGGTTACTAGGTTGTGAAGCACACAAAGGAGAGTTAAACATGAAGAACAGCTGTATTAGCAACGTACTCAATGTGAGATTCCATACTTGGGCAATCTGGGACTTCTACTGGGATGAAAGAGCTTGATCAAAAATAAATATCCAGTGTTATATGAATATCCAAAGAACTGTTAAGTTGTGTGGCAATGCAGTTTCTGAGGAAAATGCTTTGAAATTTAAACTTGTTGGGATTCATTCTTATCTGAAACTGCCATCTATGAATTTTTCAAAGAGAGTGTTAAGAAATGTTTGTTGAGTGAATGCAAATTCGAACCTACCAAATGCATATGTTTGCATGAAAACATGGAAAGAATTGGAGCCAGGGCGTAAGAAGTGAATTGCTTATTGCTTACACAGAGTTCACAATTAACCTTGAAAAATTTATCTCGGTTGCAGGTAGCCTCTATCTATAAAGACCCAAGTATTGGAAATTTAATTAATATTGTTATTGTGAACTTAGTTGTGATTCATAATGAACAGGTAATCAAGTTTTTTTTTTTCTTCTTTCTTGTACATGTATCCGAAATGGCATGTCTCATTGGTGTTGGTACAATGGGCCAATCATAATTCTTTTCTGCATTTAGGAAGGACCTTCCATTTCTTTTAATGCCCAGGCAACTTTAAAAAATTTTTGCCAGTGGCAACACTCGAAGAATTCTCAAGGTGGAATCCAGCATGATACTGCTGTTCTTGTAACCAGGTATATGGATTTCTCATTCCTCAAATCTTCCAGTTTTCCAGTCACGTTGGTCGGACAAGGTCATATATTCTTGGTAACCAGCCCCTCGCATAAGGTTCACAAACCCTTAGTCCTGTGCATTGCAGGATGTTCAACAGCATCTACAGTCTCTTCCTACTACCTATCAGTAGCCTCTCCTCTCGATTGTGATAACCAACAATGTTTCTGGGGTTGGGGGAGCAAAGTCATCCCGATGGCATAACAGGAGCCAACAGGTGCCAAGAAGGCAATCGATATGTCAGGTGGGCCCAACAGTAAACACCCTTAGATGAAAGGCAGATGCTCTTCAGATGGAGCTGGTTGTTACCACGCCACAAAGGCGTCTGGTGTCGCCAACTTCTGTAATTTTGCAAAAAGTCAGAAATTCGGGTTTTTCTTTGAAGTGAAATCTTCCAATTTTTACATGGTAGTGACAAACTCAAAGCTATTTAAAATGCCGTGTAGGGCAACAAAGAAGAGTGCTGTCCTGGTTGTAATTCCCCTTGGCCACCTTGGAGAAAGTCACAGTCACTGACTAGTAGGTGAGCTGATGCCATAGGTATTTAGAGCCTTTTCAGGAACACACAGTAGGAGGGAAAGCCCAGGTTGGAGAGGTTTTTCACTGACTCTATAGCTCCCCCTGTGGCAGAAGAAATCCTCGATGTAGCTTTTAATCCCTATGTCACTGGTTCCCAAGGTTTTTTGAGTTAGAAACCCTCCGCCTCGTCAGTTTCCTCTTTGTAACCTCCTCCCCCGCAAGGTGGGCGCTGTAGTGAATGTCTAGAAGACGGTCAACTGTTTACTTGTGTTGACATTGACTCTTTGATGTTATCATGGCCCTAAGTCTGTTTTGCTTTCAGACAGGATATCTGCAGAGCTCATGACAAGTGTGATACTTTAGGTGAGTCTCCTATGCCCCTCCTCTAGGGCTACAACACTTTCCTGCATTTTTATTCCAAGCCACAATTGCTTTTTCAAGTAAATCCTTCTTCGCTTTCCTTTGAACAGGTCTTGCTGAGCTGGGCACCATCTGTGATCCCTACAGAAGCTGTTCTATTAGTGAAGACAGTGGATTGAGTACGGCTTTCACAATAGCCCATGAGCTGGGCCATGTGTATGTTTCCTTTTTGCATTTTCATTTGATTCCGAGTGACCTAAAACTTTTCTTCCTTTGCATCAGGGAGTATCCCCTTGATCTGAGAGAGTGAAAGTCACTTCTTGAATCATAACAGAAATTTCAGGGTTGAAGAGCCTCAAAACTAGTTGACTCTAGAAAGCTGAGTGGCACAGTGCCCCCTCTTTACCCATAGCTGACATGCATCTTGGGTTTAACCACACACATTTTCTGGGCAACATCCAACATCTAGTCTTCTCCTTTCCTGCTGGGAATTGGAGGAATGAGCCCTTTCCAGCCCACCCACTGAAGCAGAGCATTCATTAGCTTAAGAAACTTTCCTGAGTAACATCTTTATCTGGAAGGGTCTCCCTCCATTGCCTTCATTCACAAGATTTTCCAAAATCCAGATGGTTCCTGACTGTAAATAGACAAGGCTTTCATTCAGACATCCAGCCTCTGGACGCAGTGAGGTCCCTCTTTTAGAGAAGAGATTGAGCAAAAGATACAGAGAAGAAAACATTTCCTAACTATAGTCACTTAGTTTCATTATGAAATTGGCTTTTCCTTTTTATTCTTTAGAAACAGAGCATAGCTAGAACGTGAGGTGAAACAGTGTAAATTCACCAAGGAATTATTCTGATTTGGGATCTGTATTGTTTTCTTTTTAAAGTGATTTAATTACCCTTACTTTTAAAAATAATTTTCTCAAAAGATGTCACAGATATAGTTGTATGTTGATTTCTATGTCTGTGCTAACCTTGTTTAGAGGCAAATAATCTATTAAGCAAGTTTTTTATTCAACAAATGCTTTTTGAAGGCACCTATGTGCAGTGTGCTATTCTAGAAGTGAAGCAAGATGCATATATAGAGATATCTCCAATTTAGTTCAACATATAATAGGTATATTTTGAAACTAGGAACCTTCAAGCATATTTTAAGAAAACACCTGTTTTCTTTTCTGTGAAAAGAAAACCCAGTATTTATAGCACAAAAGAAGCATGGCTTTCATTAAGCAGTTGTGGTGGGCCAGAGTCCTGCTTAGTCAGCTTCCTCTCTCTCTCTCCTTGATTTCTGAAATATTTTTGTGAAACTCAAGGATTTCTTGGAGCTCAGTTTGAAAACTGATCTACCAGCATTTCCCAATACACAAGGGCTCCAGCACAATTCCAAGAGAATGGTCTGGAGGGGCAGAAAAAGGAGGTTTATAGTCAATTTATTAAAAAACAATTTTTTTTTTTCTTCCTGGTCTAGCCCTGCTTAGAGTCACAAGGCTCAGCAACATAAAGTAAAGGCTCTGACAAGTCCTGTATTAAAATAAACTGCTTAGTTTTCTTTAACTCAGTTTTCCCAAACTTATTTTAATAGGCTCTTTTGGGGATTTTTCTTTGTTTTGCATAAAATCTAGTAAATTCCTTTAGACCTTTAAATAGGAGGTATAGATTTGACCATGAAGAATAGGGTGGCATTTCAACAAGGCAGCCATTCCTGCCTCAGGAGACCAGAGTGAGGAAAGTTAGAGTTGGAATGTATCCAAAGGGCTAGAGTTTCTGTGATTAACAGATTAGCCATCACGTATAATCTACAGTTAAGAAAGGTATACTATAAAGTATACTACTGTATAGGTATACTATAAAGAAATATAGTTAATTTCTTCCTCACAGGAGCTTAGAAATTCCTTTTAGGATAGCTGGTTTATAAAGTTGACATTTTAAGGACAGTGAGAATTTTAATTAGCAAAAACTAAATATTTTCAGCCACAGAGAGCCTCAGCTGTGTGACTATACAGTTAACAAACATCTCCCAACACAAAAACCATGTCTCTGGCATTGGTCTAAGAGTTTTTACTTACATTAGGTCCCTAATGGTAGATATCCCCACATGGTAGATATCATGTCCCTGTCAAACGACCTCAGCAATATTAAATCGCTTCAAGTCTGTTTGTTCATGCTGGGGTACCATGTAGTATTGGGGTACCATGTAGTATTGGGGTACCAGCTCTAACAGGGAGACTGGGAGCCAGATACTCAAATTCTGGACTGAATTGTGCTAATTCTGCATTGTCTTTGGTTTGAGAAAAATGTATGCTCTTTCCCTCACTATTAAGTGGGACTAATATATATGCATGTCATCTGAGAGAGGTGTCAGGAAGTTTTCTAAAAAATGAAATAATTGGGAAATGGTGAGAGTTATTAGCTAAATGAGAAGTAAATTTCTAGCCCAATAGGGAATTCTTTTCGTTTTGGTGCTTTGTCTCATAGAGTTAGGTTTGCTTATATTTAATGGAGTATGAATATCTTTTTTTAAAATTTGCTACAGTACTTTGTAGCAGATTTTCTAATGAACTTCTTAAAGATGTAAACATTAAGTTGTTACAGTCATGACTCATGACTCTCTGATAACATAAAACCCTGCTGGGGGAAAAAAGCTATCGATCTTGTATTTGTTGAGTATCATTGGACGCTTCAAAAACAAAACAAAACAAAACAAAAAAACAGCTCCTACCTTCTCATACCTGCTTCCAGAGGCACAAAATCTGAGTTGGGGGAGGAATCTGGAAAGTAACTGAATCTTTCCTGGATACAGGGATTCTTACACGACCTTCCTGAAAATCTTCCACAATTTGTCTAATAGGAGGGAATATGCTTTATATGTATTCCAAAACACAGGGGTTTTTAAATCAGGCTGGAGTGGTTTCCAATGCCAGCTCCTTCACCCCATCACCCTTGTGACCTTAAACAAGTAATTCAATCTCTCTACGACTCGACTCGTATTCTCTCATCTATAAAATGCAGATCATAATAGCACTTTTCACATAAGGTAGTTAAATGAAATAAAGCATCTAACCCAATTAACACATTGCCTGGTATGTTGTGAATGCAAAAAAAAAGTCTCAGTTCTTATTTTTTAGTAAGTGCTCAGTGAATATTACAGTCTAGCCCCTGCTGTGAGCAAACGTGCCTGACATTTGAATGAAAAGAAGTTCTCTGTTGGTTTGATGAAGTAAACTTGATTTTATCTGGGCATGTTTGGGGTGATGAGTAAACGCCTTCTTCACACCACAGAAAAACAACCAACCATGATTTGAGGCTCTTGCGTGGGTTGGGTTTCCCACTGTAGGTGTGACACTGACTTTGCAGTTGGGAACAGGAAACGGGGGCATTCTTTTAAGAAAATAGGCTCTTAAGCCTGAAAACCCACTATTCTTTTTAACCTAGACCGATGAAGGTTTTCTGTCTCGTAATTTCCATCTGGCAATTATTCCTGTGGGCCATTATTGAAGAGCCCAAGTTGTTTGAGAAGAAAAAGAAAACCATACCCAGGAGAAATGAATGGAATGGACTTGACAGGCTGTGATTCCAGCTTTCAGATTCACATGGAATACATGTCCATCTTCTGTCTAGCTCGCTGATCTCCCTGATGCAAGATGAACTAGTGGAGTGGATTCCCCCCTAAATGCAAAATGATCCCCATGCACCAATTTTGTGACGGGGGAGGCATCCAGAGAGGACATCCCCTCTGAGTTCATGAGTTCATTACCAGAGCTGAGAATGGCATGTGGGTCATAGAACTGATGTTTCTAGATTGAGAAATGCTTCCTATCATTCCCCCCACCCCATTTCCTCCAGCGAAGCCAAGAATGGCAAGTATGTGTTAATGCCGCTGCGGAGTTCCCTCCCAGGCCCGAGAGGACATTGGTACTCCATCATAGCCTTTTCTCAGGGCAGAACCTGGATTCGTTTCAGAATCCTTTTGTGCCCAACTTTTGAGGAAGCAGTACCAATCCATCGGCGTTGGCAGGAGACATGAAACGATTTGCCCCGTCTGCGTTAAGCCGGTGGAATTGGCATGCTTCTAGTTTCTACGCTTTCAGCTTTCCTTAATGGGTTTTATTGTGCACGAACTTCCCATACCTTTATAATGATATACCTGCGTGGCTGTGTCATTTGTCAACCTAGCCCCAAAGGAGATGTCAAGACCCATAGTGAGCCTCTTATTAGAAAGTTTTTGGCTTCAAGGTTTGACACTTGAAGGACTCTTTATATTTGCAGTGTTATCATAACTTGCCAAATTCTTGACTCTATAAGTTGGCCTTGAATGGCTTATTAGGAATTCCCACTACTGTATTCTAGCATGAACTATAGCACGCTCGGAGCGTCTGCAATTCCAAAAAGGACTCTTAACCCAGCTAATGCACCCTGTGATGTCATTTTTTTCATATATATATATATACATTAAAGGCACTTTGTATTAACTTGGGTGAGAATCACGTTCTCTGCTCCACTCCCTCTTCAACCCTCTAGGAAGTTTTCTCCTGCTCCCCAGGATGTGGGTTCCTATTCAAAATGCAGAAGGCAGTCAACATTTTTCTCTTGGACAGGTGCCTCCTTGAACCAGTGATAAGAACTCGGTGCTTTGGTATTCATTGCCGTCCCTGTCTTTGTGTCTTTGACCTTAGGTTTAACATGCCTCATGATGACAACAACAAGTGCAAGGAGGAAGGCGTCAAGAGCCCCCAGCATGTCATGGCTCCGACGCTGAACTTCTACACCAACCCCTGGTTGTGGTCAAAATGTAGTCGAAAATATATCACTGAGTTTTTAGAGTAAGACTTCAACTTTCTTTGAGCCCGGGCTTCTAGTGTCTGGTCTCCGGGTAGCGAGCTCCTTGTGGGAAAGAAAATGTAGAGTCAAGCATTCCTTTGGCGTTGTTATTTTTGTTGACATTCCTGGGAGGAGGTAAAAAAAAAAAAAAAAAAAAAAAAAAAAAACAACCTCTCTGACATCTGTGCCGTTCCTCTCCTGGCCCGAGTTTCGAAGATTACAGACGGAGCTCAAGAGAAGGCCGGGATCTTAAAGCAAATATGTAAATGTGGCTTCATTCTTGGTGAAGCGATGAATTCTGTTCGGGCCTTGGGGGGAGGACCCATGAATGTGAAGAGGCGATGAGGGAAGGCCACAGAATTCTTGTGGTTCTGACTTAGTAATTTTGGCTCCGAAAAGGAGAGGGTGGCGAGATGACCCACAAGAGGGTTATGGGGGTGGGTGAAGATCACACAGACCGCCGTGTGGTTGAATTAAGAACATTCTTCCTCTGTCTCTCTCTTTCCCTCCCTCCCCCTCTCTCTCTCTCCTTCTTTCTTTTCTTTCTCTTGGTTTCTTTTTTAAGCTTCCTGCCAGGCAGCGCAAAGATCCAATTACATTATACAATATCCCCGTGTCACAGATTCATGGCTCTTCTCTCCCAGCTGTACGAAAGGTTAAGTGATGGTCCAAGGTCACTGGGTGTCTATTTCTCCAGCCACGGGGAAGTGGGGCCTTATTAATCAGAACTCACCAGGTGTGAATTTTCCAGAAGAGGTGTTTGCAGAAAAGTGAAAGAACTCGAGGGTTGCTGTTTTTCTCGCCAACCAGATGGCCTGAAGTCTTTCTTCTTAGAGTTGTTGATTCACCCACTCTTCTACTCAGCAAACATTTACCAAAGACCTGTTGCTATGGTGTTTAGAGCCCCAGGCTTGGGTGAAAAAGACGCTATCTTTGCCCCTAAGAAGCTTACAGTCTATTGGAGAGGAGAGTAAAAAATAAGCAGATTAATTGCCCCAAACTGTGACAAACGCTGTAAAAGCTGCATGTTTCCTACTGACTGTTTTGTGTGGAGAGCCAGTGGTTCCTCAGACGAGTATACACCAAAAATGGAGCTTCCGCTTTTGGATGTTAGCCTGGGACATAAAGAATAAAGCACATCCGATAAAGGAACTGTCCTCTCTACCTTTAATATGGTGGGATGGCCTTGACTTTCATCTGGACCCCTTAACAGCCCCTTCTCGTCATGGCTCTCACCATCTGTGTTTTTCTGCTTTCCATAGCACCGGTTACGGCGAGTGTTTACTTAATGAACCTGAATCCAGATCCTACCCTTTGCCTCCCCAACTGCCAGGCCTCCTGTACGACGTGAATAAACAATGTGAATTAATTTTTGGACCAGGTTCTCAGGTGTGCCCATACATGGTAAGTGTTTGGGGGCCACTTCTGCCCCTGTCCATTGATTCTGGATGTTTTTAATCCACGGTTTCCCAAGGGCTTCTCACTCTCACGTAAACCACGGGTGGCCAAGTGGAGAATGGTCCATTGACCATTAATGACCACAGACATAAGGACGATGACGATCAGCTGTGACAGCGCTCGCTGTTAAATGGTGCTTTACCTGTGCATTCTCACTTCTCTGTCGTGATGGCCCAGAAGGGAGATGTCATTACCATTTTCATTTTGCATGTGGGAAACTGAGATTCAGAGAGGACAGGGGCATCGAGCCAGTAGTGGCGTAGTGGCGTAGCTCAGCCCTTTCCTCTCCTCGGCTCCTTTCATCCTCACTGACTTGTCTGGATGACCTTTATAACAGGGACTCTTCTAGATTCGGTAAAGGTCATTCATGAGACAAACCTGTGTCCCTGTTGTAGCTTGTCAGGGCTATGCCCTCTGACCCCGTGGGGCTTGAAATCATTTCTGGCAATAGGTAGCTTAACTGATGAGTGTGGGATATTTTAATGTGTATGTTGTGGACACTTGGACCAATGATACCCCATGGTTATCAGGAGGCAAATGGACAAAAATGTGCTTTTCTGAGGTACCCCACTCTCTTCCTTTGGGTGTCTGGTTGGTGGTTTTGGTGGGAGAGACATTGGAAATACCAGGGGAATTGTGAAGTACACTGATTCCATGGAAAGAATAAAAATTTTTAAGTGAAACTCACCCCAGATGATATTCCTTTCTGTTTTTCCCATGATAGCAAACATCACCCTTTTACCCCACCTGAAGTCCTGCTAGACGTAGCCCTTGGAATATTTTATCAATCATCATATGGAGAAAAAAAATGTGTTTGTAACCTATGCTATCTTGTTGGCAAAACATTAGTTGAAAGCAACCCTTGCCTGGTTCCATATCATCTAATCACATTGTCACTGGTTTGTTGTTTAACCAAACCGAACAGATGCAGTGTAGACGACTCTGGTGCAATAATGTGGATGGAGTATGCCGGACTCAGCACACACCCTGGGCAGACGGGACTGAGTGTGAGCCCGGAAAGGCAAGTAGCACCCCAGGGGTAGCAGAAGTGGGCACGATTTTAGCTGTCGTTTTAGTCACCGTTGTTTAGAGTATACAACACAGTGTGTTTCAGCATGTGTCATACTTTTGGGGGGTAAGAGGTTCAATTTTGCTTTGGAAAATTATGAGAACTTACATTCTAGGATAATACTGATACAAGACACAGAGCGAGCATTATTGCCTCAATTTGGAAAACATCCCTTCTCTCATTTTAACGTTCCTGCAATCCCAACACGCTGTTTGGTTTAACGCGAGACAGTGTTTCTTTTCTGCTTTGTCTTTTTTGTCTTTGTCTTCTCTTTGTCTGTTTTTGGGGCGGCAATGGAAGGCTGGCTTTTAAGTTGATGGAGCATCTTAAAATCAAGGAGACACAGGGGCACCTGGGTGGCTCCGTCATCTGAGCCTCTGACTCTTGATTTTGGCTCAGGTCACGATCTCAGGGCTGTGGGATGGAGCCCGCGTCGGGCTCCACGCTCAGCACAGGCTCTGTTTGAGATTCTCTCCCTCTCCTTCTGTCCCTCCCCCAGCTCATGCTCGCTTGCTCTCTCTCTCTCTCTCTCTCTCTCTCTCAAATAAAATAAATGAAATTTCAAAAATCAAAGAAACACAGAAATACAGCAAACTTCCTTTGTTCACTGCTGGGATACCAGGCTTTTTCCAGCCTGCGTTGGTCCCTTTAAAGAGCTGTGATGTCACCTGGTAAATATGCAAATGTATGTTGTGAGTTGGTTATAATGATTCCCACTTACTTGTTAATAACCAAAAATAAATAAAAATCTGTTCCTTATACAGCCTGGAAATAACAATGCCCCCCACACCTAGGAGTATGACTCGTACAAACTTCTGTACCTGGTATCCATCTAGAAACTAAAAAGTTGCTATATTATCATCATCACCATCCAAAACATGGGCTACTTAAAGTTTTAGATCTAAACCTGATTTTTTTTAATCCCTATGGCAAAGGGCATTCTTTCTCTCACCACTCATGCTATCCCTGGGCTATATTCTGAGTGTGTTGACATCCTTACATGTATTTTTCCTTTCTTCTCTCCTCCTCCCATGGTCCACTTCACTCACCTCTAATATCCTGTTCTCTTCTTCTTTGCCTCCACTTTGGAGGAATGAGTAGCACTCAGCATGTTTCTATGGAAGGGGTCCTCAGAAGTGATCGACTTGAATGCTCCCTTCCCCGATTTTATATTTTATTTATTTATTTATTTATTTTTTAGGGCAGTGTCCCCACACTCCAGCCCCTCCCCACCCCATATTCCTCCTTTGCTTTGTCTGAAGGGGCCAGAGAGTCTCCCTATAATTGCAGTACCTCGGGCTCACTGAGCTCCTCTGTCTCCAGTGCTCAAGCAGGAGGACCAGTGGCTTCCTTACCCATCTGCCTTGGTGATTGTAAAGTGATGTGAGCTGGAGGGTATGAATGTTATTTGAAAAATTATAAAGTTCTGTCCACAAAAAATTAAAAACGACAATGAAGCTGATTTTATACTTGACTTACTTGGAGACTAAATCAGCTCATGTTCTCACTTCTTGATGGCTAAGACCTCAGCAGCAGAGAATATAGCTTTGTCCAATGAACAGACCAACCGAAGCTATGTATGATCATGGACACTACAGCTTTTGTACCTTTCATAAGCATAAGAAGAGATAGATGTCCTTAGCCAGGAAGAATTTTTCGCTTTTTGTGGAACATTTAACTTAAGCGCTTTGATGGCCAGAAGATCATAGATTTGAGTGGGATTGTGGTTCTCAGGTTTCCTTGACAACCATTAAGCATTCATTCATTCTTACAAAATGACAATGTGGCCTCCGAGTCCTGCTTAAAGCACAGTGACCCAGACAGGTGCTAGCAGCTGATGTAAGATGACAACAGACTATATACCTCATTGATAACTGGATTAGTTGGCTTGAGTCTGAGCCTGCCCACTCTATTACTTAAATTAATTCTCTTTGAGCTCAGAAAAATCACTGGGCTTGTGTTAAGGTTCTTTGCCAGTCTGAGGCACCCACCTACTAAGTCTGTTTCTGATATATGTTATTGCTGGAAAAACCGTAACAAAGAGTTTCGGTACTAGGATGAAGTGAATTATGTTCCGTAACATTGTGGCAGACAGGCTACCAACCTCACCATAGCCAGTGCCGTATCTCAGTCATTCTCCAACAGAAAAGAATTCGGGAGAAAGTCTGTTGTATCTTTTTCCAATCTTCTGTTTTTGTAACAGAAGCAGGAGATAAGGGATTGCAGGGTAATCTTATACCTGAGGGATGGGGAAATTTGGAGGTCTTTCAGAAGTCATTTTCCTTGTACGCTTGTGTTTGGCAAGAGCAAGAGACTTCAAGGCATTCCAAAGGGCAGGACACTCAGAGAAGTAACTATGCGGAGAACATGATAGGTACGTGGGTAGTTCTGTTTTAGAAAAAGTGGCCAAGCCTAGCAGCTTTTATTAAAAATGCGGCCATATGTGTGTTTGTTTTCCTGAAGAGCATTTATGCATGTTGCAAACACAGAAGATGGTGTATCTGTTGGCATAGGAATTCTTTGTGTGTTTTTTTTTTGTTTTTGTTTTGTTTTGTTTTTCATTTTGTTCTGGTTTGTTTTTTGTTTTACTTTTGTTTTTGTTTTATTTTTTTGAATTGGCAGTAAAACCATATGCCTTTTCTCCAACTAATTTGGATTCCCTTTGTGGTGGGCTTAATTTTTCCTTTTTTTTTTTTTTTTTTTTTGTTTCTTTCTCTTCTTTCTGCCCTGCTCCCTCAGCAGTGATCTGTCTTGGGCTGCTGACACAATGTTATTTTGATGAATGACTCTAATTCTCTTTATTTTCTCCATTCTCTTGTTAAGCCCATTAACATTTCATTTTAACCCCGTTCGTGAGTCTGAGGTTTGAAACTCTTATTTTAAGCTTTCTTGGGACAAAATGGACCTCCAAGTCCCTCTTCCAAACTCCTTAAAAAAGATGTGTTTAGGTAAAATACCATTTAAATGGTTCTAGATGCTTTTAGAAAAGGTTGACTATTGTTTGGCTAGGACTGTACCAGCTCCTTATTGCTTTGTTACGATGTGGTGGCTATTCCAGCACGCAAGTATTGTTTATCGAATTTGCCTGCTAAAATAAGGTCATTGTGGTAAATATCTCCCAAAGAGCCCTGATTTCCAGCCTCTGTCACTTCAGGCACTTCTCCTATTCTTCTCAGCTCTTCTTGTCATTCCCTTTCTACCTATCAGTGGTCATATCAGTAAGGAACATTTGATTTGCAGACCAGTTTTTAATTAGAAGTATAGGAATATCTCATTACTTTGTAGGATTTATAAAATGTGTTTCTAGCAGGAAGATTTGAGGGCTGAATCTGAGGGTCATGTTCTATGACTCCAATTGAATATTAATTAAGAATTTTGTTTAGGTGAGATCCAGTTATAGTAATATAATCAAATTGGCTCTTTTTTTCTGACACACACAAAAAAACTAGTCCCAAACTAGGCAGGTTATGGGACTGTTGTGGCAGCTCCATAAATCTAATTTCTTCCTGTTCCATTATCATATGCAAATGAACTTCATCCTCAAGGTCACAGAATGGCTGTAGCAACTCCAGCCATCAAGTGGGAGTTCCAGGCAGAATGAAGCCAAGGGGCAGGGGACAAAGAGGCAAAAGGACCTTCCTAGGAATATCAGCCAGTGAAGTCTGCTGACATCTCTTTGACTACTCTTATCTGTACAAGGCTCTAGGAAAATAATGTAGTCTATTTCCAAGGAGAACAGAGAGACTGGATATCGGGTGGACAACTTGGGGGTCTCAGCCTCACCTAACCATGTCATTAATCTTGCTTTTATTTTAATTTTTTCTTTGTTTACATGCCAAAATCAGTGTCCCCATTTGCTCACAATTGAGAGGCAGCATGTGTCACAGTGAAGAGTGCACACTTGAGTCAGACTGTGTTTCGATCTCAGCTCTGCCCCTTACTGATATTTGGTATCAACCTGTCTGTGCCTCCGTTTTCTTTTCAGTAGAAATGGGGGTGATAAGAGTACCTATTTTATAGTGTGCTAGGAGGACTATGTTAATATCTATCTATGCTTAGAACACTGCCTGACCAATACTAAGAGCCCTGAGAATGTATTTAAGTCAGGTCCTCTATGTGTTTCACTGTATACTAGGTACTTCAGATGTGCTGTGTCTCATGTTCTACTCAAGACAACTTTGGCATGTTGGTCTCCATTTTTTAGGAACACTGTAGGAACAGTCAGGGACTCACCTAGGGTCACAAGGTTAGTCTGTGGGAGAGACCTGGCTCCCCACTTGGCCTGCCAAGCTTTGGCCTTCCAAGACCTCCGCTGTCCAGTATAGCCTCCAGCAGCTACAAGTGCCTAGTGAACCCTTCAAATGTCACTCTGAACCAAGATGTGCTGAAGTGAAAATACACACCAGGTGTTAAAGACCTAGTATGAAAAAAAAAAAATGTAAAACAAAAAACAACCATAATTTTATATTGATTCCATATAGAAATAATAATGTTCAGCTATTTTGAGCTAAATAAAAGGTATTAAAATTCATTTCAGTTTTCCTTTTGCTTGTCTTAATGTGGTTTCTAAACATTTAAAATAAATCTTAAAACATGTGGCTTCTGGCACGTTCTCGCTGGATGGTGGAGCTGCAGACGCAGGCTACCTCTCTCATTTGTTTTTATGTGCGTATGTTCCAATAAATGTTCACGACCCCCGTAAAGACCATTGTGAAGAGGATGTCCGAGAGTGACGTCACCCCCTCTCCCTCTGCCCACATTTCTTGGGCATAGAAGTGCCCAGGATCTTTGAATGTAGAACCTTTTAAGCCTTAGCCACGCAGCCCAGGGACAGGGGACATCCTCAGACACCCCAGCAGAGTTGTTGCAAGAGAGGACGCTGCAAAACAGAGAAAGCTTAATTGTGCTCTCGGAATAATCGTTCACCGAGGCTTCTGTGCGGCTGCCCCTTGCGTTGGGGACCTTCACCTGTGCCTTACTTGTCCGCTTTCCCAGCGCACTCTCCCACCCCCGGCCGCTGTGGGTCTGCTTTTGCCTGTGGCCTCCCTGCAGATAAATCACGGCAGCCGGCCATCACCAGCTCCACTTGAGAGATCTGAGCGAGCCGCGGGGCGTCACCTCCTGCCGCCCCTGCCTCCACTCCGCTTTTGTCCGCTGCTCAGTGACCTCGGCTTTGTGTCAGGGCCTCACACCCCAACAATGGCAGAGGGTTGAAATGGGCTTCTCCGAATCCCTTGTCCTGCTGAGGAGTTTTATTCTGTTTTGTTTCGTCTTAAGCATCATGGCCTTCTTCCTGCTGTAGGCTGGAGACTCTGAAGCCATGAGTCACAAAAAAGCCATAAAGTTTAGGGCTGTCGGTAATCTGTCCATTTTGCTCTGGTCTCATCCTGTGTGCTTTGGTGAAGTGAGTTTATGGGAATCATGTAACTTGCTTTTTTTTTTTTTTTTTTTCCTCTCCCACCTAATTAAAATTGGCTTTTCAAATCCGCGGGGAGCAATAAAATATATTTTACCGGGCTCCCAGCGTCTCTGAGCCTTCTTAATGGAGAGACGCTCTACAAATCCAGGAACTCGTGTTGGCCCCGTCTACAACCAGTCTGCCCACTTCCTCTCCTCATTTTTTCCAAGTAGACTAATTGGGCACTTCGAAGCCAGCTACAGGGGTTAGCCTGACTGCCTGGAGCCAGTCACTCCCGGGCTCATTTCAGTCAAGCAAGCGGTAAATGAAGACAGGACCTAAAATCCTTAAGTACAAGATGAAAACCCCTACTGTTTCCATTATTCATATAGAATGTGGCCATATAATGATGAAAATCCCTACTGTTTCCATTATTCATATAGAAAATGGCAGCATTTCAAACCAGCACATGGTGGGGTTGGGAGGCGGAATGAAGTATGGTACATACTCAAAAGGGTAGCGGGTCCTACGATGTCTCCAGCACCGATCTCTCCCTCACTGTTCCCCTTATTAAATACAGCACTGCAAGTTTGGATTTTGTGTCCCCAAAGAAATGGAGGCCCCCGTGACGGATGGATCCTGGGGAAGTTGGAGTCCCTTTGGAACCTGCTCAAGAACGTGTGGAGGGGGCATCAAAACAGCTATTCGGGAGTGCAACAGACCAGAGTAAGTCCTAGAAATTCTTGCTGTCGCTTTATCGGCATAGCATGAGTGGCACATTCCAGAAGGGAATGATGTAGCTGGGGACAGATGGAGAGCTCCTTCCCCCTTCAAGAGGGAGTGGATTTCTAGGGTTGCTTAGACTAGTAATAGCCGATCTCTTTCTTCCCAGGCACCGTCCTCTGTAGTACACTTTCTTCCGTGATCCTGTCTATCTACCTTGGGACGCCTGGGTGGCTCAGTGGGTTAAGCATCTGCCTTCGGCTCAGGTCATGATATCAGGGTCCTGGGATCGAGTCCCACGTCAGGCTCCCTGTTTCTCCATCTGCCTCTGCCTACTGCTCCCCCTGCTTGTGCACTCATTCTCTCTTTGACAAATAAATAAATAAAATCTTAAAAACAAAAACAAAAAAAAGTTCTGTCTGCCAAGCAGTAGGTGCTATTGTATTCATTGGCCTGTTTAATGGTTTGACATCAGACATATCTCACTGCCTGCTGAGCTCAGTATAGCTGGCTAACAAAGGGAACAGACGGATTGTCCCAAGGAAAGGAAGAAATTGGACATTTCTGTCCAGACTGTAGGTAGCTCGGTGCCTCTGCAGTTTAGCTACTAAAATGCCTCAAATGGCACGCAGACCCCCGGGTAGTGGTAGCAGAGGCTAAGGGACTGGATCCCCCAAGGCAGGAATTCATTTTGGGTCAAGGTAGCCGTCTTACAGGTGCAACCTTAAGGTCCATCCCACAACCAGACAGTGTACAGACTGGGAGTGCCTGGCTTTTGGGGTAATTCTCATTAAATTAAAGACCGTGGCTGTCTTTACCAGCCTAGCCTTTAGTACGTGTTCAAATGAAGTTGATGGGGTTTTTTCCCAGCCTCTGTCACAGTAAGAGTGTGTGTTTATAAGGAGATTTAAGAAAGCATATTTTTATCATAAGGAATGACATCAAATTTTATTTGGATCTAAGGTGTATCAAAATCTAAAGGAACAGAAGGTCATAGGGTGGTATTATAGAGGTCATTGAACCTCTATAGGCCAGAGGACCAAGGAGTCCTCATAGAATCAGGGTAGTTTTTAGATGTCTAAGCCAATAACCATATTGAAGACCCATTTGTTTTGGTGTTATATAAAGTGATGTCATGCACAGGACTCATTTATGAGTCCACATTAAGGGTAGCAGACTGAATTGAGGACAGAAACAAGCAGGTAAGACCAGGGAGTGGGTTGGTACAGTGTAATAGGGTTGTCCTACAGGGTAGTAGAGACTTAAGTACAGGGCACGGCTCAGATCCAGCTGGTTGTTCACAGGCAGGAAGATGGCCTAGTGTTGCCAGAGCTTCCAGTTTTTTTATAAGAAAAAATATGAATCGTGTTAAACAAAAAAGAACATGGCTTTAGGCCACTGCTGCAAGCCCCAACATGATAAATACTCATTAGTACAAATCACAGATAATGATCTATTTATTTTCATGTACTTTTGCTCACAGTCCAACATTTGTCTCATGTTTACATGATATTAGCCTCTGCAAAGACAGTTCAAGAGCTAGAAAACATAGACTCTAGTCTCTCACTATGGGTATAAACACAAAACATTAGATTATTAATAGAGTCTGTATTTTGTATTGGTTTAACAGTGGTTAACCAATTTTGTATTGGTTTAAACGGTACTATAAATATAGTACGTGCTTTCAAAAAATCCAGACACAAAGCTACACGATAAAAAAATTTCTGTTATCATTGTTCCTATTTCCCACCTATACCCCACAAGGAAATAACCAGGGGAAAATGATTGGATAGTATCACTTTGGGCTTTGAAAAAAGATTTGTCATGTAATATGTAGTATATGAAATAAGGATTCTGTAATATGAAATAAGGATCATACTATATATAGTTTTCCACAACTTGTTTTTAAAAGTCCGTTATAAATCCTAACTGTATTATTGAAGCATTAAAATAAAGCATTTCAGGGGCGCCTGGGTGGCTCAGTGGGTTAAAGCCTCTGCCTTCGGCTCAGGTCATGATCCCAGGGTCCTGGGATGGAGCTCTGCATTGGGCTCTCTGCTCAGCGCAGAGCCTGCTTCCCTTCCTCTGTCTCTGCCTGCCTCTCTGCCTACTTGTGAGCTCTGTCTGTCAAATAAATAAGTAAAATCTTTTAGAAAAAATAAAATAAAATAAAATAAAGCATTTTAAGCTAATAGCAAATACGACACACTTTTTAAAAATTAAAAACTGTTCGGTGTTAACAGAGAGCCAAATTATTATTATTATTCCAGTGTGCTGTTATTGCCATGAGGATATGAATATTGCCGACAAGTGGACATTTTTGAAATTGTGACCCAAGAATACTTCATTCAGAAGAACTGTTTGTTTTTGTTTTTGTTTTTTTAAGTCTCAGAGTAGTTCTGGAGGTAATGTGGAAAGTGGAGAGAGATAAATCACTCCATAATTGGAAAGAGCCAGACAAAGAAAATCACCCAGTGTAAAGATCTCAGCAGGAAAGGATCTTGAGCTTCAAAGTGAAGCAAAGATCCTCACATTCAGAAGTTAGGAACTGATCATTAAAGACTTCAATTAGAGGTCCTTGTCCTTGCTGTTTGCTATGGAAGGCTTTAAAAGAGCACCATTCACCTAGCTGAGTGTCAGGGCTGACATCATTCCATGAAAGCTCTTCCAAGCTATTTGCTCTTTGGGATGTCCCTGTGAATTGAGGAAGGAGTCTGCCTCACAAAACCTTGAGTTCACAATGGCAGTGGCGGGGAAGTCCGTTGGACAAGAGAAAGGGACACAGGAAAAGGAAAATCAGATCCAAATCTCGGTTTAAAAGCCTGTGCAGAGAAATTCACAGAGCACATGGTTCGTTATGCAGAAGGCAGAAGGGATAGCTTCTGATTCTCAAGGAACTGGAGGAGAATGGTGTTCCCATCACTGGCAACCTGTCTTTTCCCAGTTTGAGGAGCCCTTCTGAATATACTGTAGAGCCCCATTTTTAGTATCCAAGGTATATTTATTAAGAATGCTGGACTTTTTTTTTTTTACAGTATTCTTGCGATTCAAGGATGTGTTTAGTATCCAAATACTTGATGCTGTATTTTTAGGTCCCCCCCCCCCCCCGTCCCCCCAAAAGCATGAAAGCTACAAAGGAGAAGGAGCCTTGGACTATGGTGTCCTAATGAGCAAGCTGTAGAAACCAGATGCTTTCTGATTTAGGTCAAATGGTTTTTGGTTTTTTCAGTATGCAGTGCTGCTGATTTACCATCATGAGAATGGGGCCCGACCATTTTGTCTTTAAATGTTTTATTTGGTTTTTTTAATCCCATTTATGATCCATGCCCTACAGATAAGATGAGCATGTGTTCCAATCTGTAAAAACTGTCCCTGTTCACATCTGTTGTCAGGAGAAGTTATCAATAGCTACCCTTTACTTTCTCTAGTGTCCTGGATTGGACAATTAATTACATGATCATCTGATCTGTGAGAAACACGTAATACAGTAAGATCTAAAATCAGAGCCACCAAAAACACAACTTAGAGTACTAAAGCAAGACCAGTATTGGAACTAGAAGATGCATTATCAGGCAATTGGGCCCTGTCCTTTTTATTTTGTGCTCTAAATTGACTCTGAGCTTGTTGGTGGCTAGAACAAAAGTCTGTAGAATTTTTACAGGTCCATCAAAAATTTAAAAAACCATGCCAGTTCTTTGGGAGAGGCAAAGCTTTCCCTCTTCTGGTGCTTCTATTTTTCTTTTAAATTAGGAGGTAAGTTAAATTAAAAACTAATAAACTCCTATATTTGAGAAGAAGATTGTGAACTAGATATTTTCACACTTAAGCTTTCGCCATAGTAACTGCTAATTAAATCTGATGACAAGGTAATAGACTTGTGTCTATTTCATCTAAGAAAACAAATCTCTCATTTGGCTGTAAAGAATTGCAGCAAAGTTTTCTTTTTCTTTTTTTAAAGGATTTTGTTTATTTATTTGACAGAGAGATCACAAGCAGGCAGAGAGGCAAGCAGAGAGAGAGGAGGAAGCAGGCTCCCTGCTGAGCAGAGAGCCCAATGCAGGGCTAGATCTTAGGACCCCAAGATCATGACCTGAGCCAAAGGCAGAGGCTTAACCCACTGAGCCACCCAGGCGCCCCAGCAAAGTTTTCTTTTTGAGGCACTGAGTTGGGGGAGCTTATTTCAAAATTCAAGAATTGGTTGCTTTGGGAGAGCCATTAACTAAGGAATGAATAAAGATATCCAGGCCCGTAGATCACTCCATTAGGAAGGATCATGAATGATCGCAAGGACAGCCCTCTGGCTCATCCCATCCAATCCTTGAAGAGCTTTTCAGCAACCTCTGCAGCTGGCCATTATACCTCTTCTCAAACCGTCCATGCACGGGAAACACACTACCTTCTGAAGCTGCCTGTCCTATCACTAGAAATACCTTCTTTGTGCTAACCCAAATCTGCCTGCTCCAATTCATTGTAAATACAGATAGACATTGAGATTTCTGTGCAAACCCATTTGCAGACCAAAGTTTAGCTTTCCCTGAGGGTGGAATGCACCTGTGATGATCTTTGCAAAAATGCCTTTGTAGCTTTGGCCATGTAGTGTCATGAGTTTTCTTTGTATAGTCATAGGCATGGTTGTGTAATGTGCACTTGAAGAAAAAAATTCAGCTTGGCTGTGCTGAATGTAGTTACTTTCATAGTAATTCATCTAGCAATTTCCATCAGCCCTTTCCACCCCTATTTGAAATGCAGTTTTTTAATAGTTGGACAATATGATTAATATTTTTAAAGTTGCGTTTCCTATCATTTGTATTATTTGTCTGCATGGAAAAAATATTCCTACCCAGCCAAATTGTTAAATTGCAACATGATCTGAATTAAAAAAAAAAAACAAAACTATAACGTGAATTTTTTCCACACTAAAAGGTAAATTCAGTAGGCTACAGCCTTCCCCATAATATGGTCCTTGCAAATCAGGCAGAGATGATTTGGGATAAAAGAAAAGCCATGTATTTTGAAAGGGCAAATTTGTGTTTATTAATAAAGTATAATCTATCTTTATATAAAAAGCCAATAAAGTCACAGAAGGAGTCCTGAAATGGAAAGAAGCCTATCTCAAGAGAGGCAGCATAGGAAAGACCTCAGATCACAAGCTTTGGGTCAGGGAGACCTATGCTGTCTCCCAGCCCTCAGTTCTTACTTAATGGCCTGTCACCTGACCAGGTTACTTAATATTTCTGAACCCCATTAACGAACTTCAGGAACAAGGATGCCACTACCTACCTCACAGCATGGCTGGGCACAGTCACACAAAGTGGCATGGAGCCTTGCACATAAGAGTGGCTCAGGGGTGGGCACACCTTTACTGTAAAGGAATATTTTTCCATAAAATAGCTCAGTAAATATTTCAGACTTGCAGATCACAGGATCTCCAACCCAACTCTTCAACCTTGCAGATATAGTGGGAAATGTACACCGGGCCTGTGGAATGAGCAGTTGTGGCTATTTGCCAATTAGACCTCGTTTATGGACATGGAACTTTGAATTTCGTGTAATCCTATGCCTCTCAAAATACATGTTTTATTTTTTCTTAATTTTTTAAAATGTAAAAACCATTGTTACCTCATTGTTACCTTATTCCCGTACTTGGAATGGATTAACCCAGCTGACCCTCACCCACCCCAAGGAAGTATATCTTAGTGTTGTCTCCCTTTTGCAACTGGGGAAACAGTCTCAGAGAGATTCAGCTACTTACCTAAGATGACACCATTATCAAGAGGCAGGCCTGGGATTCAAACCTTCCGTTTCCAGAGTCCCTGCTGGTGACCGTCCACAATACAGCCTCGCCCATGGAGTGTTTATGAAAAATGCCACTTATAAAAGGAAGTCACTAAATGCCATTTGCCACTTGATAGTGTGCAAAAGCGAGCCAAGGTGGGGACTGTTGCCTTCCTAAGGGAAGCCGCCTCTAAGGGTTTCTGATTTGAAGTCCCAGGAGCTGCTGCATTGGGGCGATTTCAAGAGTGAGTTAAGACTTCTTGTGTAAGAGAGCCAAAAGAAAAAAAATCAACTGTGGAGAATTTCATTTCAAAAAGGAAGAATTTCGTTTCAAAAAGGCAAATAAATAAGTGATCCATCCTCCATCGTTAGTTGGGCCCTTTTGAAAGGTTCCACAAAGAGTATCTCAACCTGTGGAAAAACAGAAGAGTTCTTCTTTGTACCGCCATTAAGGCAAGTTTCACCTGAACAGGTGTGGGCCTGATCTTTTTTCTTTTTTTTTTTAGATTTTTTTTTTATTTGATAGACAGAGAGAGATCACAAGTAGGCAGAGAGGCAGGCAGAGAGAGAGGGGGAAGCAGGCTCCCCGCTGAGCAGAGAGCCCGATGTGGGGCTCGATCCCAGGACCCTGAGATCATGACCTGAGCTGAAGGCAGAGGCTTAAACCACTGAGCCACCCAGGCGCTCCGGGCCTGATTTTTTATTTACATGTAATCTGTGATATTTTATACATGAGACTAGAGTGTCTTGGTACTTAGAGAAGAGCTTGGAATCCAGGAAACCAAGGATGTATCTCTAAATGGCACCAACGAAGAAAAAAAGAAGAAAAAAAACAAAACAAAACAAAACAAAAAACTCTGGACTATTGTTCCTGGATAATGGAGCAAGAGAGTACAGACAAAGAAAGAACCTGGGAAACTTGGATTTCTAGTCCTGTCCCAGCTCGCTTATGAGCTGTGTGGACCATGGCAAAGGCCTTGACTTCTCTGAACCTCCTGTCCATGTCTGCCTTACTCCAGGGCAAGATACGAGTGTGGGTTAGTGAGTTGAGTGCAGCAGGCAGCTATAAGACACACCGACTTAGTTGTGTTTCATGGAGAAAAAATCAGACCTAGACAGTGGGAGGTTACATATCGTTTTGTATCCCTAGTTACGGTTTTCTTTGTGATAAATAACAGTACTTATCAGACTGCTTACTAAGCTTCTCAGATTCCTAATGCACTTTTCAGGTGCACTGTATCCTCTGTTTCACATGTGCAGGATGGAGCTCAGAGAGGCCCGATGGCAGATGTGGAGGCGTTTATTGTGTAGCTACAAGGCCCACGTTCTTGCCTTAGTTTGCACATTGTTGATCTAGGGAGCACACTGCAGCAGTTTCACGACCAGTGCCCCCTGGGCACTCTGCAGAAGCACTGAGACCTGCCCCATATCTTAGCACAAGCTCAGTACTCAAAACAAACTTCTCCGTTGGACCAGATTCAGACATATTAACCTAGTAGCTAACCTCTTCAGCATCTACCATGTGTAGATGGTAGGGAAGGGGCAACTAATATTCAGAGAGGCTGAGAACTTCATCTAAGGTCACACAAGGAGGAGAGAGTCAAGACTGGAGCCCAGCTCCAGCTCCAAAGCCTTATCTGTCCTGCTGGACTAGCTCTCATTCCATACTTTTATGGGCATGGATATATGTCCCATTTCCCCCAAGTCCTGATTTAACAAAACAAAATGAAAAAACACTTTGTATGGTCCCAGGGACTCTGAAAGCTTCATTTTAAAGAAGGAAAGTGGAAAACTTTCCTTCAGAGATGTCCTAGGGTAACGGTGAAATCCAAGCTGCCCGAGCCTTGGGTGGGTGAGCCCAGCTTCCTGTGATTCTGTGATCTTCCCATTTCCATGATGGATTTGGCAAGCCGCGGACCACTAGGAGAGGTGTCGTCTCATTGACTCACTGGGTCCCATCTGGAAAATACATGTACATTTGAATTTCTTATAATTGGGGGTTGCACGCCAAGATGGAATTTGCAGTGTGAGGCTATGCAAGCAGACCACGTACCTCCCATCACACAAAAGTTAATGAAACCGGTAGGCTTTTCCTGCTTCTCCTGTTAGGTTAGTCCAAATAAGGGAGTGTTCTCTATATTCCGTCTCATTTGTAAAACAAAGAAAAGCCATGGTTGTTGGGGGTGGTGGGAGAAAGAGAGAGAGAGAGGAGGGAAAGAATGAATGGAAATAGAATAGCACAGATGTGAGTCTGGTCTCCTGTGAGAATATCATGTTACATAAAGCAGACGGGGAGCGTTCTAGCTACTCCTCTGTCCCTTTTCCTTTCCACATTTTGAAAACCAGAGGACTGGATTTTCAGGAGAAAGAGGACAGATCCTTGCCTGATAGAGCCCAGGCTTTGTATTTCCAGCTCTGACATTCCATCCCTAAGACAGCCTTACCTGATGGCGCTTTCCCAGTTTGCCAGATGGAGGGCAGAGGTTTGCAGAGGTGGGGTGACTTGCCCAAGGTCATATACTTTCTGGCATGAAGGCAGAAAGCAAACCCGGATTGCAGAATCTTTGTCCTGGACTGTCCTGGCCTCTGTCGTCAGCCACTTCCCTAGAAGACAGGAAGCCACGGAGGAGAGAGTGATGTGGGGAGAAATGCCTTGTGACCCAGCGCGTGTGTGCTTTCCCTTTCTTTCCCCAGGCCGAAAAACGGTGGCAAGTACTGTGTAGGGCGTAGAATGAAGTTCAAGTCTTGTAACACAGAGCCGTGTCTCAAGCAGAAGCGGGACTTCCGAGAGGAGCAGTGCGCTCACTTTGACGGCAAACATTTTAACATCAACGGTCTGCTTCCCAGCGTGCGCTGGGTCCCCAAGTACAGTGGAAGTAAGTGTGTCCGGGGTGGGGGGTGTCCGCGGACGGCGGGCAGGTTGGCGCGGGGTCTGGGCCCAGAAGTCACGCTGCGTCGTGTGTTTCCTCTCCAGTTCTGATGAAGGACCGTTGCAAGCTGTTCTGCCGGGTGGCCGGGAGCACAGCCTATTATCAGCTGCGGGACAGGGTGGTGGACGGGACCCCGTGTGGCCAGGACACCAGCGATATCTGTGTCCAGGGCCTCTGCCGGGTAAGTCCCGGGTGGTGTTTTCTTGACTGTGTTGTCCTGCTGCCACGCTGTGGTCTGTGGCTTCCTTGATAGAGCCAGCAGCAGCTAATATCTGTGCACTGTCTCCAGGGAAGTGGTTTTTAAAGTGTGTTCCCCGGGGCAGCATCAACAATGGCAGCTTGATGCTGTCGCCCAACTGTGAGAACCAGCGTCCTGCATTTTTCAGACATTCTCAAGCTCCGTGAGGGTCTGCACCAAACCTCCCCGTGAAAGTGTATTTTAATAATCCGTGGATACACACCCTCCTTTACTGTAACCTTGGCTCTTAAGGTTAAACCCAAATGCTTTCATACAGCAGGTTTCCTAGAAGAGCTCTGCTCCAGAGAGATGTCGGAGAGGGATCACACTCTAGTCCGGCTGGAGTCGGGTTTCTCATTCTGATTTCAAGCGTGAAAGCTTCTACCTGAGACACGCCTGTTAATCACTCTCAGAAGGGAAATCGAGAAATTTCTGGCAGAGTAAAGCATCCGTGCTGTGATTTCTAGAGGGCTTGATACCATTTCATTGCTCTCACCCATCAGAAAACATTCTTAAATGTAGCCAGGCTTTGAGATAGTTTATTTGATCCTTGCATGGGGTCCAGGAAAATGGGAATCCCAGTCAGTGGGATTTGATGGGAAGAGCCCCCAGCAGCTTCCCCTGCTCTCCGACTCACAACAACAGCGCTCATTTTCTCATCAGTCCGTTCATAGCAAAACATTGAGCTTCTCCTCAAAGGCTAGTTCCTACAAGTGGACAGCATGGACAAGAATGTGAACTCTGTCCTGGTGTCCTAGTCGTTGCTGGTGTCCTTTGCAGACCTCTGTCAACATGGCTGCGTTACATTAAGATGTGGAGAAATTCCAGAAGGTGCTTGAAGCCTCTGGCCTCACATGGTGGCAGCCTGGAATCTTGCTTTGTCCTCCATTCATAGCGTATTTAAACACAGGGGATTTCACATGAAATCCCATTTTCCAGATTCTCTTGAAAGATACGTCAACGTAGGGTTCCTATTTCTTCACAGCTGCGGAGTCTAGAGTGGAGAGAGGTTGCTCCCTTCACATGGGATGTCGGCTCTTTATTTATAGGATACAGCCCCCCACCACATTCCTTTTTTTTTTTTTCATTCCTGAACAGTTCTTTTCATTTACCCCACTTATTTGTAGACTTAGACTTCTCAAGCTTGATTTCTTTTCAAGATTTTATTTTCAAGTTATCTCTACATCCAACACAGGACTCGAACTTACAGCCTTGAGATCAAGGGTCACACATTCTACCTGAGCCAGCCAGCAAACTTTAATCTGTAGATGAAGCAGATAAGCATCTTGCTAACGTGCCAGAACCCACCCCCACCCCACCCCACAATGGATCTGGGTAGAGCCCGAGATTGTACATTCCTAACAGCCTCAGGGATGCTTAAGGCTGCCAGTCCAAGGACCACGTTTTCTGTACCAGGGCTATATATAATTTGAGTTCTCAACCCTTGCAACTTTAAAAAGACTTCCTTGTCATTTGTGAATGCCTAATTCATTGTGAATGCCTAAAGAACCATGCTAATTACCATGTCATAATGTTTTATAATTTTTGTATTTTTATAATACTTACCGTTTATTTCAAACGTTTCTTTTTAAAAGCAAGCTGGATGTGATCACATTTTAAATTCCAAAGCCCGGAGAGATAAATGTGGAGTTTGTGGTGGCGATAATTCTTCATGCAAAACAGTGGCAGGAACATTTAATACAGTACATTATGGTAAGAATCTGTTCCTAAAGAACCAGGAGACGGAAAATGGTCAAAGTTTAAAAATTGTTAACCACAGGTAATAGGTCAGAGTATTCATGTCAGGCATAAAATCAGTCTTGTTAAGGTACATTACCCGTCTGGCTAGAAGACACCTAATAGTAAGAATTGTTATTGCATTCCTTGGTTGTCCACCTTTAACTCCATACTCAAGAGAAACTGAACTGTGTTGTGGAATACTGAATTGTGACTCAATTCTTTTCAGGTTACAATACTGTGGTCCGAATCCCAGCAGGTGCTACCAATATTGATGTGAGGCAGCATAGCTTCTCAGGGAAATCTGAGGACGATAACTACTTAGGTAAGATGACACATCTCCTGCCATTGGTGGGGATTCTGCTTCTCTGGGGCTGTTGGCAGATGTTCCTTCCTAACCCCTTGTGCACACGGAGAGCCGTTGGGTGTCCTGTACTTTCATATTAGTAGTTGATCTTGAAATTCATTCTTTTATATCCCCCTCCCCATGTGTATAACCTCAGAGTAGTATTGGAAGAGTCGTGTAGTTACCCGAGTCCATGTCAGGGGTTCATTCTGGATCATAATAAATAGGAAGGCCTACATCAAATTCTGAAAGCACTTACTATGTAAGTTTAGCATAAAAATCATTGTTGTCTTTGAGTCTTCAAAAATAACAATAACAACAGCAATCTGTCCTATGGGTAACTGGCTAGCAATTTTTTCTTTTTAAGATTTTATTTATTTGGGGGGCGCCTGGGTGGCTCAGTGGTTTAAGCCTCTGCCTTCGGCTCGGGTCATGATCTCAGGGTCCTGGGATCGAGCCCCACATAGGGCTCTCTGCTCAGCGGGGAGCCCACTTCCCCCTCTCTCTCTGCCTGCCTTCTGCCTACTTGTGATCTCTGTCTATCAAATAAATAAATAAAAATCTTTAAAAAAAGATTTTATTTATTTGTTTGACACAGAGAGAGATCACATGCAGGCAGAGAGGCAGGCACAGAGAGAGAGGGAAGCGGGCTCCCCGCTGAGCAGAGAGCCCGATGTGGGGCTCTATCCCAGGACCTGAGACCGGACCTGAGCCAAAGGCAGAGGCTTAACCCACTGAGCCACCCAGATGCCCCTAGCAAATGTTTTATTAAAGATATTACTTGCCCTAATTTCTGTGGTGCCAGTTCTAACCAATAACTGACTGGTGGACTTATTCAACATTTCATTATGCCTGCTTGTTCCAAAATGTTCTAGGGTGCAAGTTATTCTCATGTCATGGCTAGAATGGCCTACCTTGTTACTTTGTGGATTCTTCACCCTTGTCTTATGTTCAGGAACATGATTAATTCCTATCTGTCCTTCTGTTTAAACCACAATGCACCGTCAACCCTGTGTTCATTTCAATAGTTGGCCCAGCTGAGTTCCACGTCAACTTATCCTTCTGTAAACCACTGTGATTATGAAATTTCCCAAGCATTTTTAATTAAAAGAAAGACAAAGGGAGTGCGGTCATGACTGAAGGGATTCAGCTGGTCACCTTGCACAACCAGCCTCCTCCTAGCCATAGAGAGCAGCACGGCTTGCCCTCTGATCTAGAAGATCTCATAGCAGTCTGACTGGGCGGTGACTTTTTAAAAGAAATGAATATACTTGTCCTCGTACAGTGTCTAGACAAGAAAGCTATTTGTGCATCTGAATTCAGCCTCTGTAGAGGGTCTCTGTGCACATTTATACACAATGAACTAGTCCATGAGTCTTCACTGAATCAGATTAGAATCAGAATCTGTATTTTGGAGTGTCTACATGAAATCCTTGATAGCTAGGCAATGATCCTTTAGCCCGGCATGCTGATCAAGTATAATACATACACATGACTTCATTATAGCATTTTCTGCAGTATGCCATTATTCACTCATTCACTTCTTGAATATGGGCCAGACACTCTTCTAGGTACAATAAGCAGAACAAAAATAAGGAAGTTAAAAATCACTGTCTTCTTGGAACATACTTTTTGGTGCTAGGAGAGAGACAGTAAGCAGTAAGTTAATAGGTCAGCCAACTGTACACTGTTAGAAGACGGTAAGTGGCTATCAGAAAATAGAACATCATAAGGGAAACTGGGATACTGAGGGTGAGTTGGGAACAGTGGAGCTGAAGTGTTTAAATTGTGGCAAGAGGAAACAGGTTGATTGGGGGAAGAGCATTCCAGGCAGAGGGAAAGGCCAGTGCAAAATCCTTGAAGTAGGAGCATGTCTGGATTATTCCAAGAATAGGGAGAGGCCCGTGTGGCTGCAGCTCCATCAGCACAGAGGAGAGTTCTAGACGAGGCTGGTCATGCAATAGGAGTAGATCACATAGGGCCATAGAAGCATTGAAAAGACTTGCTTGTTTCTGGGAGACAAGGAGAGCTATTGAAGATTTTGAGCCGAGGAATGATAAGATATCATCGCATTTGTATTTTCAAAGGAGCACTTTGGCTTTTAGATGGAAGAAGGGCGCAGAGTAGATACAGGAGGACTGGTTAGAAATTATTGCAATAATCCATGGGAAAGAGACTGGTGGCTTAGTCCCAAGTAGGAGCAGTGGAGGTGACAGTACATGGTCAAAATCTGGATATTTCTTGAGGATTGGGTCATCATGATTTTTCGATAGATTGAATAGGGTATGTGAGAGAAATAAAGAAGTCAGGGGTGACTCCAAGATTTCTATCTGAGACCCTGAGAAGATGGGGCTGCCATGAACTGAGATGAGACAGTTTGTTCCTTATTTACCCATATGGCCACTAGTGTCTTCTTTTTTTTTTTTTTTTTAAGATTTTATTTATTTGAGAGAGAGAGAGTGCACAAGTGGAGAGGAGGGGCAGAAGGAGAGGCAGAGGCGGGCTCTCCACTGAGCAAGGAACCCAATGAGGGGCTCCATCCCAGCAACCTAAGATCATGACCTGAGCCAAAGGCAGATGCTTAACCGACTGAGCCACCCAGGCGCCCCATTGTCTTTAGGTCAGAGGCTATGTCTTTATACCGTAAGCTCTTGATATAAAGCCTACACATATATATGCGCTAAGTAAATAATTGCTCACCTGTTGAATAGTCACTGCTCGTGTTCTCTTTACTGAGGATGTACTATGTGCTTAATGGGGGATTGGATTACCACGGAAATATACATAATAGTCCTTTCTTTGAAAGGCCACAGAGTCCTACTTAGAATCATTTACTCAGTGGTTGGATCAGATTTTCCCTAACCTAAATATCCAAATGGGTGGTGACTTTATAAAAGAATGAATGGAGTTCTGGAGGACCCTTTTCAAAATTATTTTTTTGGGACTCCCACATTTCCCATGCCACCACTGAGCAAAATAGATCAGGCATTTTTCTGCACGCACTGGGTTATAAATTTTAAACATGTGGCTGCTGCTGTGGCCTTACTACTTCCTAATTAAATCCAGTGGCATTGCATGCAACCTCCTTTATTAATTAATTTCCTGGAAGCCAAAAGCCATGTTGACCTGCTTCTTTCTTCGTGAAAGGGAGAGAGATGATTCTCTCTTCTGCCCCTTCGTGGAAAATCTCTTTTCAAGTAGTGGCCTAAGTTCAATTAACTTCATCAACCAGGCGAGGTACCTGAATTGGGCAGGGCCTCCTGATAACCTTTTATGCCTCACAGGAGGTTTCTTAATCTCTTTGTCAAGATTGAAAGAAAAATAAAAGATTTGTCATCTGGGAGAGGGAGTCTGGAGCAGTCATGGCCCTTTAGTGGAATATTATGGTAAAGTCACCTGTTGGCCAAAGAACAAGTCTCTGGAAGCAAATGCAGAGTGGGCAAGCATAGATGGCCAGTCACAGTTCACGGAGTGTGAAGGGCAAGACCTCAGGGCCTTTGAACCTTACACTGGCTTCTTAACGAGTGAGGAAGAACATGGCATCATCAAATCCGAGGTGCGTAAACACTTATTCTTGGCTTGAAGGAGCTGCCGCAAATGCTCTAAGAAGGTTTTCACACCCACGGCCGTTCCGTTGCTAAGGCATCTTCATCCTTATCCCTTTCGTTTTTTTTAAAAGCCAGTCAAGCCACACTCTTTCCACAGGTGCTGGTCGAGGAGGAATTTCCAGGAGGGAGGGCCTTTGTAGCAACCCAGCTCTGATGGGTGAAATGGCGGGGAAACCAACCCAGGAAATTAGCTCCTCTAATCGCATTAGTGGAAGGTTGGGCAGTAGACGGTCGTTTGTAGGAAACTATTTGTTTCACAGGGTACCGAAGCAGAAAGTCTCCCTGTCAAAGGCCGTCGTTTCACACAGGCCGCTCCCTCCTGTCGGGTTAAAGCCAAGTCGCACCCAGAGCCACCATGTTCGCCGTTGAGGAGAAAAAATAGATCCATTTCTGTGATACTTCTTTGTCTCCAGTGCACTTAGCTCTTGATTAATTGTGGCAGTGGGAGGACAGGAGTCAATTCAGTTTGGGATAAATCACGAAATTCATTTCCCCTGACGATTCCTTTTTCCTTCCTTCCCCACCAACTACAGGGAGAGGGAGCATGCAAGAGAAGGGTGAAATGCCCCAGTGGGCATAAGTCCGAGAGGAAGCCAGGGGAGGTTGGGAAGGAGCCCCAGAATTAACCTACAACAGACGACTGCTCTTTGAATGAGCACAAAACTGGATTATCCTGTGATTTACGGAGCCGATCTTGTGACATCTCATTTCCCCCATTTTGGTGAGACGTCAGCTGGGCAGCTAGCATGCGACCTCACTTGAGAGAACTTGGTGATTGTGTCGGCAGCATGTCCGGCGGTCACCATGTGAGTGACCCACATTAGGAGGCAGCCTCAGGATGTCTGAGGGGCCTCGGAAACAACCTCACCTCCAATCAGTGACCCATTGAAAGTCCGGCCTCTTGCATGGCTGGTGGGTCTCATGCTACGGCGACCATAGGGGAGACAAGGTTGTCAGAGCTTTACACTGACAGGGAGACAGTTATTCGGCTGGAAGCACTCTGGTCTCCCTGTGATAAATGTCAGGCCCAATCAGTCACTCCCTCTTTCGGTGTCATTGATTGAGCACCTACGATGGGCCAGGGTCTTTCTTGCGGTTACAAAAATGCATTTTTAAATGGCCGCCTTCTGAAAGAGGCTCACGTAGTTGAGGAAGACAAACGACTTAAACTGTTAAACATCATGAGCTCAATGAATCTGACTTCACTTTGTGCATAAGAGAAAGCATGCGTGAATTCATTCATAGAACAGGTACTGGTTGATCGCGTTCTTAGAAAACTTCGGTCGTTAACAGGCTCTGGAGACAGACTTGCCGTGACTGGAAGTCACCTGGCCTTGAGAGAGTATTTTAATAACATTTAAGTCGTGCTTTTCTCATCCCTCACTGAGGCAACTGTGAAGGTGTGGTAAGGAGACAGTGCATAGGAAGAATTCCGAGCTGCCAGCAACGTCTCGTTTAATGTCCGTAACGAGCCAGGGAGAAACTCGTTATCCAGAGGAAGGAACGGAGGCTGAGAGGTTCCATAACTTACCCCAGGTCACGTAAACTTGTCAGAAAGTGGGAAGAGTTGGAATCATTCTTGGTCTGACTTTAGACCCTACACCCTTAACCACTTCACTTTTCTGCCTCAATGTGGAAACAGGTATGGTGGATATGGGGATGTAATGACTGGGAAGTGAGGTTTCTTGGTGGGAGTGAATGGTGAGGCTGGGAAGATTATGCTAAGGAGTTTGAAGCCAGTTGTTAGGTATAGTTGTATTGAGGAGGGCGGCTATCAAAGGATTTTGAGTTACGAAGAAGCAGCCAAGCTTTTGGAGGGTTTGTGTTTTTAAAACCTTTTTCCTGGGGCGCCTGGGTGGCTCAGTGGGTTAAAGCCTCTGCCTTAGGCTCGGGTCATGATCTCAGGGTCTGGGATCGAGCCCCACATTGGGTTCTCTGCTCTGCGGGGAGCCTGCTTCCTCCTCTGTGTCTGCCTGCCTCTCTGCCTACTTGTGATCTCTGTCTGTCAAATAAATAAAATCTTTAATAAATAAATAAATAAAACCTTTTTCCCTCTTACCACATTCTTGCCAACCATTTCAACTGAAGGCATCTCATTCTTCCCTCAGGACCAAGATGGGGCTTATCTGAGTGGGTGCAAATGCAGTCCTGGGTTAGGGACAGAATTCATGCGCTAACTACTGATCCTAGAAAGAGTAGTACTTCCATCAGCATGTGACCAAACGAGTGAGCATGGGGTTGCCACGTCCAAGAAAACGAGGCCCCTGCTGCTGCTGAGCCACCAAGAGCACTCAGAGCTTCATCTCAGCCCTCAGTCATCTCTGCATAACGGTGCAATAGTGACTTTCCCTACATCCTCTAAACCTCCTCCAGCCTGCCTGGTGAGAGACAAGATCTCACCTGCATCAGTGAAAGAGAGGTTAGGGTCCGGCACACACCTCAGGCATCTTCGCTCCCCGTCCCGCAACCAGAGACCAATGTCACGGACCTGTTGCTAAGACGTGACGCTGCCAGTGATTCGCACTCTGTGTAGGTTCTCGAGCAGACCGGGTTGGTTAATGTTGGCACCCGGGATGACATCTGTTTGCCACCCGAGTTAAGTTTCCACATTCCTTTTGTTCACTTAAATCCACGGCCTGTGCATTTCAGGGTTCCCTCCCCACTGAGATTTGCTAATTGTGCACAACTTATAAAAGGTAAGAGGGCCTTTCTCTGATACTTTGTTCAGGACCCAAATGTTTATAGCTCTGATTTATTGAGTTCTTGTTCACGTCAAGCCCAGTACTCAGGAGGATTCATTATCCAAGGAGCGGTAGTACTGAAAAAAAAAAAAAAAAAAAAAAACCTAAACTAAACAAAATGGTACTCAAAAAGCCCAAATTTTATAATAAATACTAGGGGGAAAAGATAGGACGGGGATTTTATCTGGAGAAATTGATCAAAAAGCATGAAAATCGATTTTTTTTCTTATAGTAAACAAAATTATGTTTTCATGCCAACCATGCATATATTTTTAGATTATAGGATAAATCGGTTGATAAATATTCTTTTTTTTTTTTTAAAGATTTTATTTATTTGACAGAGAGAGGTCACAAGTAGGCAGAGAGAGGAAGGGAAGCAGGCTCTCAGCTGAGCAGAGAGCCCGACGCGGGGCTCGATCCCAGGGTCTGGGATCATGACTTTAGCTGAAGGCAGAGGCTTAGCCCACTGAACCACCCAGGTTCCCCCAGTTGATAAATATTCTTATCTAAGTTTTCTGGTTAAATTATGTGATAGCAGAGTAGTGCATTCTTTGCTTAGAGTTTGGATTTAACAGTAAAACCTAAAAGGAGTCATTTTTGTAAAAGCTTTCTGGGGCTGTATTTACTTTCTTAATAGTCTCCCTTGACACTTAGATAAATAAATCATTTCTTCTGACTGTAGCTTCTCTGTCCATTTTATTTACTTTCTGTAAGTTTGTAACTGGTCTAATTTCTTCAAGTTCTCAGTTGGCCAGTATTTTGGTGCTTGACTCCAGGACTTTTCTAACATCACTTTTTCAGCTTTTCTGATTGTTTCATCTTTTTCAAGATCTGCGGTAGATTCATTCATTTTTCTAAAATTAAAAAAAAAAAGTTTATTGATCATGTACAATGGGCTCTTTTTGAAGCTGAGATATAGCAGTGAATAAAAGAATCCAAGAATCCTTGCCCTCATGGGGCTTACATTCTTGGTTGGGGAGAGAGAGCGTAGACAAGGTGTTATGAAAGAAAATTAAGGTGGGAAATGGGATGGCAAGTATGGAATCTGTGCTGGTAGTCGGAGGGGGTTTCAGTTTTAAAGGAATGGCCTGGGAAGATGTATTAATTATCTTTTACTGTATAACCAATTGTCTCAAGGCATAGTGGCTTAGAATAACAAATATGTACTATATTCCAGTTTCTGTATGTCAGATTGAAAATAGTATAACTGGGTGTTTCTTTTTTTTTTTTTTTTTTTTAAGATTTTATTTATTCATTTGAGAGAGAGACAGTGGAGAGAACATGAGAGGCGAGAAGGTCAGAGGGAGAAGCAAACTCCCCATGGAGCTGGGAGCCCAATGCGGGACTCGATCCCGGGACTTCAGGACCGTGACCTGAGCCGAAGGCAGTTGCTCAACCAACTGAGCCACCCAGGCGCCCTAACTGGGTGTTTCTGGTTTGAGGTATCTCATGAGGTGGCAGTTAAGACTTCATTTAGAGGGCTGCCTGGGTGGCTCAGTTGGTTAAGCCACTGCCTTGGGCTTAGGTCATGATCCCGGATTCCCAAGATCAAGTCCTGTATTGGGCTTTCATCTTCATGGGGAGTCTGCTTCTCCCTCTGACCTTTCCCCCTCTCATGCTCTCCTTCTCCCTCAAATAAATAAATAAAATCTTAAGAAAAAAATTCATTTAGGGCTATGATCACATCTAAAAGCTTGATTGGGGTGGGCAGATCCACTTCCCAAATGCCTCATTCAGATGCTCTTGGCAGAAGGCTTTCTTTCTTCACAGGAAGTCTCTCAGCGGGGGCTGCTTGGGCTGCCTCCCAACATGGCAGCTCAGTTGGCTTCTCCCAAAGCCAGAGAAAGAGCAAGGCAGAGCCACAGTGCCTGAGACCTGACCTTGGAAGTCACACTCTGTCATTTCCTCAAAATCCTACGGATTACACAGTCAGTGTGCTTCCATGTGAGAGAGGACAACACAGGATGTGAATTTCAAGAGGCAAAGACCATTGGGGCCATCTTGGAGGCTGGCTGCTGCTCTAGGCCTCACTGAAAGAGTGACATTTAAGCATCATGTCGGCCACGGATTTTCAGATTCCCATATCTGTCGAGGAAGACTAACAAAGAGCCTATTGGCTCAACTAATGCTAACAAAAAATAGGGATATTTGCATGGGAATTAATTTGTAAATGTTTAGTTCATTAGTACATATTTTCAGATTATAAGGCCTCTGTTTCTATCTGTAAGGCTGTAATATGGGGCTTGTGTATCAAACCCCACACGCTTATATTTCAGTAATAGAATTACAAGGGTGGGTTTCTTTATCTCCATTTCAAAGATGAGGAAATGGAGACGGGGAGAGGGAAAGTGAGTTCCCAAGTCCTCATAGCTGGCAAGTGGCAAAACTAGCCTTTGAGTCCATCCCGTCTGACGGAAAAGTAGATCTTCTTTTTCTCCGCATTTTGCCTTTCAGAATGCTCTTTTGTATTTCAGACAGCAAGTCACTGGCAGCCAATCAGTGACTTATCTTTTCTCATCTACAGCTTTATCAAGCAGTAAAGGTGAATTCTTGCTCAATGGAGACTTTGTTGTCACAATGTCCAAAAGGGAAATCCGCATCGGGAACGCCGTGATAGAGTACAGCGGGTCTGACAATGTAGTGGAAAGGATTAACTCCACAGACCGCATTGAACAAGAACTTTTACTTCAGGTAAAAACTTGACCATGAGCCCATGACCCTTCCCTTCCATGTAGTGTCACCGGACCTGCAAACGTCTCCATTTTGTCTGCTCATTCCAGGTATTATCGGTGGGAAAGTTATACAACCCAGACGTGCGCTATTCTTTCAATATTCCTATTGAAGACAAACCCCAGCAGTTTTACTGGAACAGTCATGGGCCCTGGCAAGCGTGCAGCAAACCCTGCCAAGGTATCAACTTGTCAGTGGAGTTTTGGGGATTTGAGGTTTTGATGTTTTTGTTTTGTTTTGTTTTGTTAATTCTTTTTATTGATTTTTCTTTGGCGGCAGCCCAATGCATGTAATCTATAAAACTTTTTATCTGCATGATTCTCCTTTCTCTGCATCTTTCTGGTTATATTTGGAGGGCAACTTGAACTTTTTAAGGGATTCAGGATATGTTGGGTTTCCTCTCCCTACAAGATTCATATACATGTGTGAACCCAAGCAAAATCAGCTTTGCCACTTTCATTTTCCAGAGACACAGACTTAGTAGTCATATTATATGTGATTTGTCTCATTTCCCTTTGCCTAAATTAGGGGTCAGCAAACTATAGCCAGTGGGCCAAATCCAGCTTGCTATTTGGCTTTTATGAATAAAGTTTTATTGAAACATGGTTACACCATTTTTACATATTATTTATGAGCATCTGCTTTTGCCCGATAATGGCAGAGTTGAATAGTTGTGACAGAGATCATAACGGTGCACAAAACCAAAAATGTTTACTATTTAACCCACTAAAGAAAATGTTTGCCAGTCGCCCTGGTCTAAATAGTTTCTGGAATAGGTTACTTTCTCTGACTATGTTGTTTTCTTTTTCCTCCTTGCCTAGGGGAGAGGAAGCGAAAACCTGTTTGCACCCGGGAATCTGATCAGCTTACGGTTTCTGATCAAAGATGTGACCGGCTGCCCCAGCCAGCGCCCATTACCGAACCTTGCGGCACCGACTGTGACCTGAGGTGAGGCCAGTGTTTGTTTCGTGGTCTTTACTGTGAGCTGTGAGGGTCTTGGAGGAGGGAGGAACAGAAGGAGGAGGTAGTGGTCTTTAGTTCCCCTTCCTTTTGTTTCTGTGAAATAAGCTTCAGCCAAGTTTCCATCCCTCTGAAACCAATTATCTAAGACATATGCCTGCAGATTTCTTGTTCTTCCCCTAAGAATTAAAAATAGCTAATAGAGTATGGCATTTGCCAAGAGAAGTTCTCATTTCACCCTCACAACTCAGTGCTAGGCATTGTTATGATTGAGTCATATCTTATGTAAATGTTTGGTACGAATGTCAACAGAAAATGGGGAAATGTCATCTCTCAGGGTACCCGTATGTTGTTCCCTATACACCCAGACTGTATATCACCCAGTAGAAGAAATCTCGTGCATATGAAAGTTGCAATGCCCTAGTGTAAAGTTATGGAAGGAACTAGAAGAAAATCTTCATGCAGATGTCTAGATACAGAAAATACTCTGTGTTTAAGATTAAATCTGAGATAAGAAATAGCGCGTACAGAATAGAATTCTAAAGCTTTCCCGTCTACCTTCAAGGTTGACGGTGTCATGTTTGAATATTAAATAGCTTGGGCATTGCTTTGTATACTCTGAATGATAGTTAAATGCAGGTAACATGAGTTGAGGCTTTAATTCTCCTTTTACAGAAGAGAAATTAGCAGTGTAGAATGGTGTGGGGAATTGTGAGGATCTTACCATTTATAAATGCAAAGTGAATACTTAAGCTTTTTGCAGCTTTTTCTTCACAATGCCAAATCTTAGCCAATGATATTGACAGCCTGTAGTGCTAGAGTAAAGGTTATAAGGCCCTCTCTGGGCTCCAGGAGAAAAGAAGAGTACTGGGATCAATTAGTAATGTCTGTCATGCGAGTAGGTGGGGGAGACATGGCACGAATGCCACATCTTTGCCAGACCTGACATGATGGCTTTGACTTCAAAGCCCAGGCTCTCTCCACCCTCATTGTACTTCATGCCTACACAGTGTCGCTGACCTGTTTGTTCATGGGTTTGTCACAAAACATGGATAAGTCATTGTAGAAAGAAAAAACCCAAGACATTAAAAGGCAGGCATTTACACTATGCAGTTTTAATTTTTGTTATAGGTAAGTAATATACTTAAGAGCCCATTGCTTCAGCCAATTGAGTTAATTTAGTAAATTAGAGTTAAAGCCTTTTCAGAAAAATAATTAGTTATCTAATTGCCAAACTATGTTACTCACAAAAAACCTGACAGTCACTGTCATTGTGGTTCGTACTAATTGCTGTTGAATAGCCATTGTCACGCTGAAAGACGGGAGAGAGGACTATTACTGATGTGTAGAACTCTAAATAATTTTCCCAAAGCGTGTCTGTGGAACACTAGTTCCACGAGACGATTCGTGGTAAGCCAGTATGTTCAAGAAGCCTTACCAACTCTCTCCTCTCCTATGTAGACATGCATCATGTTGATTAACATTTGGAAGACCCAGAGAAGTTCTGAATCACAGAAACCTGCTTAAACCAGTAGTTCCCAAATTTATCCCTAGTATTATTTATTCCCACAATGCCCCCCACACCCACACAGTCATATATATTTTTTGTTTCCACTTATAACAAATACTTTGCTTCTCTGAAATATACTAATAAAATGCATTGTTACATGAAATGCACTGAACGAGTTCAGAACACTGAAGTTAAGACCACCTTCCAGGGAGAGACTAAGAAGCAGACAATAATGGCATTTTGAGGAGAACTTTCCTAAGGCAACGCTGTGACTTTTCCAGACTCTTCCAGGTTCTCTGCTCAAATTCTGAAGATAGTATGACTATCAGGGAGACCCTTTTCCACTTGATCTGCTGATGTGTTTTCTTGTGGGGGCAGGACTCCTGCCTCCCTCACCCAGGATGGGTAAGCTTTCCATGAGAAAATGGTGATGAAGGCAAAGAGAAGGTAGCCAAAAATCAAAGAACAGATGAAAGTTCCAGATGCTTCTGTTGAATGGGACCACATTTTTACCTCACTTCCTCAGGCATGTGAAAGTTTGCCCGGATTAAATTTGACAGGATGAGATAAAGCATTGTTTTACAGTCCTTCATTTAACATGTTCCGGTTAGAACAAAATCCCAAAATACTGTGTCACTTTAACGGAAAATCACAGTAGCCCACTTTGCATGCCCAACGTAAAAGTTGGTCAACTCTGACCTACTTTTAAGCATCTGTGAGGAACTCCAAGATAAGCCTGTGGCCAGTACTCCTCAATGTTTCCCAGTCCTGCCCCTGGACAGGTGTGGATGGAAGAATTCTGAGGGCATTTGTATTTGGCAAACTACCCAATTTCTGAGAAGTAGATAGTTAACAGGAGTTAATTCAAATGGAGATTATAAAGAAATTGTCTTTGGATTGTTAAATTGAATGAACAACCTACATATTAAGCTCATTTATTTATAGTCTTCAGTTTTAAATTTTTGTGTTTTAATTTGAGCACTGACCGTATTTGGGGGGCATTAAAAGAATATGTCAGTTCTTTGTTGTTGTTGTTGTTGTTTTAAGATTATTTATTTGACAGAGAGAGAGATCACAAGTAGGCTGAGAGGCAAGCAGAGAGAGAGGAGGAAGCAGACTCCCCGCCGAGCAGAGAGCCCGATGTGGGGCTCGATCCCAGGACCCCGGGACCATGACCCGAGCCGAAGGCAGAGGCCCCAACCCACTGAGCCACCCAGGTGCCCCAAGAATATGTCAGTTTTTAAGCACATGCCCCACTTTGTGGGGAGATGCTGATAATGGGATGGCTGTGCAGGTGTGGGGACCGGGGCATATGGGAAGTCTCTGTACCTTCCTCTCAGTTTTGGCATGAACCTAAAACTGCTCTAAAAAGAAAATTGAATCTTTAAAAAAAAAAAAAATAGTCTAATCAGATTATATAGACTGTTGTCCATGTTTAAAAGGAACTCAGTCTTTATTCACAGAGTTTGGCACACTTGAAATGCACAGTTACAGTCCAATTATCCATTCCTTTATGAAGTCACAGGTTGGCCACTGAACACGTTTTAGCAGAGCCCATATAAAGGAAGTTGTCTAAGGAGCGTTGCCAGCAGCGGGTCTCTATCAGATGCAGCCTTCTTGAGAAATGAAATGCTGAGTTCCATGAACCTTTTAAATAGAAAATTGCTTTTTTTTTTTTTGCTCTGTTGAATTCCAATGTTTTCTTCTTTGGGGTTGCTTGAATTTCAGATGGAACGTATCGAGGGAGAATCTTCACAAAGATAGAACCTCTGACTAGCCCTCTGTGACGTCCATGTGCATTGGCAGCCATGAAAAATACATGAATATGTTGGTTTCAAATTGGATTCCAGTAACTGACTGTAGCTTTGGGTTTTGTGGTGTTTGAGTTAAAGAAGAAAAAGGAACTCCATTCTTCTACTAGTTGAATATAGATAGGACATACATATTTAATAGGAATGTTGGTTTCTCCCCACTGTGCGTAGGTGGCACATTGCCAGCCGGAGTGAATGTAGTGCCCAGTGTGGCTTGGGGTACCGCACATTAGACATCTACTGTGCCAAATACAGCAGGCTGGATGGGAAGACCGAGAAGGTTGATGACAGTTTTTGCAGTGGTCACCCCAAACCAAGCAACCAGGAAAAATGCTCAGGAGAATGTAACATGGGTGGCTGGCGTTATTCTGCATGGACTGAAGTAAGTTGGTTCTCACTCAGTGAGTCTTCTTCTTAGATGCTGAGTCTGATTGGTTGATGGTGGCTAATCGACGAACTGATTCGTTCTGTGATTGATTTACAATGCCTGACCTCATTCTGCAGAAGAGTACTGTGATCTATTTGTAATGTCTCACCATATGGCACCGAACATGGTGTGTGGAAAAATGAGAGTGGTGAAACAACTCTTCTAATCCCTTTCTCCATACCCCACAGGCCACTCCGAGTTTTATTTTCTTATGGGGATTCACTAACGTTGACTGTAATATAAATCTGGTAGATAAATGGATAACATGAACAGATACTTCCCAAATCACAGCTAGAATTGGATCGGTTGGATGGTTGTTTCTTTTTTTTTTTTTTAAAGATTTTATTTATTTATTTGACAGAGAGATCCCAAGTAGGCAGAGAGGCAGGCAGAGGGAGAGGTGAGGAAGCAGGCTCCCTGCTGAGCAGAGAGCCCGATGTGGGGCTCGATCCCAGGACCCTGAGATCGTGACCTGAGCTGAAGGCGGAGGCTTAACCCACTGAGCCACCCAGACGCCCCTGGGTGGTTGTTTTTTAAGGGCTGAAAGAGATAAGGTGGCCTAGCCAGGACCCCAACTGTGCTGGGGGAGAAACTTACAACAGTTTCGTGTAACGTATTTTCCTTCCAGTGTTCGAAAAGCTGCGATGGTGGAAGCCAGAGGAGAAGGGCTATTTGTGTCAACACCCGCAATGACGTCCTGGATGACAGCAAATGCTCACATCAAGAGAAAGTCACTGTTCAGAGATGCAGTGAGTTCCCCTGTCCACAGTGGGAAACGGCAGACTGGTCAGAGGTGAGAGAAGAGGGCTCTTATTTCCCCCAGGTCATCTCTGTTACCCTAATTCTGAGTCTCTCCAGCTCTCCTCAAGTCTACACCTGCTGTTTGCTTATCCCCTTCTCCCCTGGATGAAGCAACCGAGGTCCCTGATCAGCCCCAGGAGCGCTGTGCGGGGTGTGACTGGCCCACCGGTGACCGCAGGGGCACGGTGGGTTCGGCTGCATCATCCACTCTGATGGCTGCTGTTGGTGATTTTTGAAGTACCTATCTCTCCCTTTCCTCCTCTTTGAGCCTCCCACTAAATCATTGGAAAGGAAAATAAGGGCTTTATTAATTACAAAGCCATGCTGGCTTAGAGCTGAAGCTAAAGGGGAAAAAAAAGGAGGCTTCCTATTTTCTCGTCTGTGAAATAAGAGAATTAGACCCCAGTAAGTGGTTTGTCTGCCGTACCCATCCCGTTGCTAATGGAAACCTGAGAAAAGAAAGGACTACTGGAGTGTTCCAGACTTCAGCCTCTCTCCTGCCTGACCTGGTGAAGCCTAAGGCAAGCCCTCATTGCTTAGCATTGGCGACAGCAAGAGAAAAATGCTGAAGCCTCTTTAGTCACTATTAACCCAGCCCGGTGAAATTCACACCACACAGGCGACTCCCTCAGCCTTCCCTCACGGAGGCAGGTGGAAGAGGAAACAGAAGGTCCCTGACTTATGGACCAAGTCAGGAATGCGGGGAAAGAGGTGTTGGTTTCTCTCCTACAGCTTCCGTGCCCATTTGCTTATCTCGACCATGTAAGCGCAGTGTTAACTGTTTACTTTCAACAGGAAATACAATACAGATCTTAAAAGGGTATTATTAATGGTCCTGAAATGGTAGGCAAGCAAGTACCTGTGAGTAACAGTATCTGATTCCCGCACAAGTGAACAACAAACCTACGGGTTTTGTTCTGTTAACAAGCTGCCTTAGCATCAAAGCTAGTGTTTGGTTTTAAAAAAAGATGAAAGAAGGGATTGAGCTAGAGTCTTACCTAAATGGCTAAGAATAGCTAAGGTATCATTTCAGATCAATTAACCTTTTTTGCAAGAAGACTTGCTAAAATGGAGGTGGGGGAGACATCAAACTAAAATGCAGGGTAATCCAGCATTCCTTAGCCTGAAAAACTGGGAAGAAAACAGCAAAATAATTATGAGGATCCCCAGGTAGTCAGAATTTTGGGGGGTTTATTACAGCTTTCTCTTTCACATGTTTCTGTATTTTTCAAATCTTCCACAATGCGCCTGGGTAGTAATGATGATGGTATTTAACATTTAATGAACATGTGCAAAGTATGTTACTTAGATTTTTTTTCATTCGGTCTTCACAATCCTTTGCAATAGGAACTTTGATTATCCTTTTGTAGAGATGAGAAAGGACAGAAGAGACAGAACTACAGAACTGTCCCTTGACTTAGTACCTGTAGCTGGTTGTAGTATGATTAAAACTCGCATTGTTCTGACTCATAAATTCCCCATGCTTAACTCCTGTCCTCGAAAATCACAGAATGTTGTTTTATGATACAGACTTGCCCCGACTTACAATGGTTCAACTTAACGATGTTTGTACTTTACGGTGATGTGAAAGCAATACACATTTAGCGGACGCTGTACTTGGCGTTTCGAATCTGGATCCTTTCCCGGACTGGCGATGGGTGGTACACACTCTCTTACGGTGCTGGGCAGCAGCGGCTTCCAGTCAGCTGTGCGGTCGAAATCATGTGAGGGTCAATCAGCCTCTGTCCGCACGACAGCTTTGCTTCTCACTTTCAGTACAGAATCCAGTAAATTGCACGAGATGTTCGACACTTTATTATAAACTAGGCTTCGTGTTGGACGACTTGGCCCCACCGTAGGCTAACGTGAGTGTTCTGGCCACGTTTCAGGAGGCCTGGCCTCTACTGAGAAGTGGGGTTGGTGAGAGGTAATAAGTGCATTTTTTGACTTAGGATATTTTGAGTTTGCAGCAGGTTTACCTGGATAGAACCCCGTCATAAGTCAGGGGACACATGTGTCTCATGGCGTAGTGCCAGGCTGAGTTCATTCTGGGCTTGACACCGTCCCAGAGCCTTTATAAATAAACACAGAATGAGCGACGGAAAGAAAGAGAGGAAGGAAGGAAGAAAGATGAGTCTTGATGCATTTACAGATTGCTAGCGGAGAGAGGAATGGCTGCGGGAAGGGAGCACATGTGTTCCTGATAATCCGTGAGTGATCCCCGGGAGCCACAACACGTGGTTCAGGAACACCCCTGATTGGCTGTGCTCTTTACCACAGTGCCTGGTCACCTGCGGAAAAGGGCATAAGCATCGCCAGGTGTGGTGTCAGTTTGGTGAAGATCGATTGAGTGATCGACTCTGCGACCCCGAGACCAAGCCGGCCTCCATGCAGACATGTCAGCAGCCAGAATGTGCGTCCTGGCAGGCGGGTCCCTGGGGACAGGTATTTTGAACGATAAAGTTCTTAACTACATTCTTTCCTTCTTATCTGAAGAGGGCTTGCAGAGGGGCATTCCAGGGGTGGGGATTTAACTGCTGGGCCTTGGGACTTGCACCATACCACTGCCACACCGGAAGGAACACGAGAAACTGCGGCCGTTTTGCCCAGGGTCTGCAGGATTGCTGCTCCCTCCTGGAGCCGATTGTTCCCTTTGCAGACCCTCGGGCAGGTCCTCGTCCTGGGGTGAAAACTGTGGATCGAGCACAAGAGTGCTGGAGCAAACTGACAACAGATCTTGTGTCTGGCTGGTATTACCTTCTAATGTGCTGCTGTGGGTCATCACAGAATGGGGTCCAGAGCCTTCAGTCTGGACCAGGATTTGGAAGGACTTTTGGGCTCACCTTTCATATATAAGTCAGACCCTTCCTACAGAAGGGATTTGCTCAGAAGTGGCAGGATCATCTCACTTTGCCAGGATCTTTTCTGAGTCCCCTTGTCTGCAAGTCCCACAGTCTTGACCTGAGCTATTCTTAAAGGAGAGAGTGAAAGACTCCCTTAGGCTCCCATTTGAGAAGCCACTGCTTTGGGAATTAAGTCCTTCCTAATATAGAAGCGAAAGTATCCTGGGTACTATTTAAGCAGCACTCTGAGTTCCCAAGAGAAGCAAAGCAGCTGTCTGCTGTCACTTTCACAGGCTCTTGAACAATAACTCTCCCCCCACCTGGCCCAGCCACAGCAACTCTCCTGGTGTATGTCTTTTTCCAGGATGCATGCAATAAATGGGAGCGGCTTTATCACAACCCCTTAAAATTTCTATCAAACAGACCCTCTTGGGAACCCTCCCACGCACAGGCAGCTGATCTTGTCTGATCCTACTAAACAGGGAGAATCTCTTACACTCCTAAGTCCAGCCTCCTTTTTGTTCGCGTCTGTATAACTCTTAGGGAATAAGAGGAAAACAGAGAAGAACCCAGCTCAGAATCACTATGAAGATTTGAGTATAATATCTTTTGGAACTAATGGGCCTATTTTTTTTTTTTAAATCTGGGTCTACACCAGACCAATCCTAGCCAGAGACTTGTTCTTCCTTTTATTGAACATGCAATTCAGGGTAACAGACTGTTTTGTTTTGTTTTAAATATGTTATTTAAGAGTAATACATGGCCAGAAGAGAAATTTTTTGCAAAATGTAATTTAGCAAAAAGAACAAAACAAAGCCCATTCCTTAACTCTGCACAGATTACTGGTATTGATACATTTGATTTTCTTCTCATATTTTTAGGCTAATATTAAGGGCATATTTCATCTGTTTCTTACTTGAAATAAGACACATGTCACACAACTAAGCAGTTCCATGTGAACGGCTCAGTGGCTTTTAGTACGTTCATAATGTAGTGCACCTGCCCACCCCACTAGTTCCAGAAATTTCTCATCACCCCAAAGTACCCAGAAAGCCATTTCTCTCCATTTTCCTCTGACCCTATAGTCCCTCGCAACCAATTGTCTGTTCTCTACTTCCATGGATTTACTTCTCAGTATTCTGTGTAAATGGAATCATACAGTATGTGACCTTTGGCTTCAGATATATTTCACATAGCATACATGTTCCAGGGTCTGAATTGGAGCACATATCTGTACCTCAGTCCTTTCTGTGGCTGCGTAATGTTGCATTATGCTGATGTACCTCATGTGTTTATCCATCTGTACCTGGCTGGACGTTTGGATGTTTGTACCTTTTGGATGTTGTGAATGGGGCTGAGATGAATGTTCAGGTATGAATACTTGTTTTAGTACCTGATTTCAATTCTTTTGGGGTGTATCCCCAGGAGTGGTATTGCTGGATCCTATGGTAAGTCTGTGTTTAACTTTTTAACAGTTTTCCACAGAAGCGGCACCATTTTACATTCCTACCGACAGCACACAAGGATTCCGATTTCCTTGTCTGTGCCAACGCTTTTATTTGCCCACTTCTCAATTATGGCTCTCCTAGTGGGAGTAAAGTAGTATATCATTATGATTTTGATTTTGTATCTTCTCTAATAACAAATGGGACTGAGAATCTTTTCATTTGCCCATTTAAAAAAAAATTGTAATTATGGTCAAAAAACATACCACATCAAATTTACTATCTTAACCATTCTTTTAAGATTTTATTTATTGAGAGAGAACGAGAAAGAGAGAGCATGAGCTGGGGGAGGGGCAGAAGGGAGGGAGATAGAGAATCTCATGCAGACTCTGAACTGAGCACAGAGCCTGACGTGGGGCTCGATCTCACCACTTGGAGATCATGACCTGAGCCAAAGTCAAGAGTTGGACACTTAAACTGACTGAACCACCCAGGCGCCCCCCATCTTAACCATTTTAGAAGTATACAGTTTTTTGTTGGTTTTTATTTTTGCGGTTTTTTTTTTTCCCCCAAAAGATTTTACCTATCCACTTTAGAGAGAGAGCAGGGAGAGGGTCAGAGGGAGAGTAAGAGAGGGAGGGGGACAATCACATTCCACACTGAATGCAGAGCCCCCCACTGGGCTTGATCCCACGACCCAGGATCACGACCTGAGATCATGACCCGAGCAAAAATCAAGAGCCAGCTCAACCTCCTGAGCCACCCATGTGCTCCTTAAACATACAGTTTAACAGTGCGTCTTTTCCTATTCTTTAATGAAGTTTGCTTTTTGCTGTTGAATTATAGCCGTTCTGTATATTGTGGTTTTCAACCCTTTATCAGATATTTGACTTGCAAATATTTTCTCCAGTCCTGTGGTAGGTTGCCTTTCTAGTCTGCACATGGTGTCCATTATCACAAATTGTGATAAAATACAACTTACCCATTTTTTTCTTTTGCCTGTGCTTGGATATGCTAATATCCAAGAGATCATTACTAAATTCCACATCACAAAGCCTTTAGATAATCTTTCCCTCTCAGCGTTTTATAGTTTTAGCTCTTACGTTGAGGTCTTTGATCTATTTGGGGTTAATTTTTATGTACAGTGTGAGTTAGGACTTCACCTTCATGCTTTTGCATATAGATAGCCACTTGTGCCATGACCATTCATTAAAAAGATTATTCTTTTCCCCATTGTGTGGCTGCGAATTTATTGGAAACCATTCGGCCATAGATGTATGGGTTTATTGCTGGACTCAATTCTATTCTATTTTGTTTCGATCACTGTAGCTTTGTAGTAAGTTTTGAAATTAGGGATGTATCGAGTCACAGTCAAGGAGTTGAACTCCTGCAAATAAAATTCCAGTGGGAGGTAGAAATAATTCCAAGTATCTAAGTGGTAATTGATGAATATGATTTGTGCAAAGCTGGTTGCTTTCTTAATTTCTCTGGGTGCCAGCCCTCTGTTCCACTATGATGGAAAATTTTTTTCTTATAAAATTTGCTGAAATGTGCATACCTTCTGTTGTGTTTCTTTCCCTCAGTGCAGTGTCACTTGTGGACAGGGATACCAGCTAAGAGCAGTGAAATGCATCATTGGGACTTACATGTCTGTGGTAGATGACAATGACTGCAATGCAGCAACTAGACCTACTGATACCCAGGTAAGTCTCCTTTGTCCAGCTCAGGGCTTGGCTTTGGGCACCAAAATGCTGGCCCTTCCCCATGGTTCAGCCACAGTTGAAGTCCTTCCATATATAAGTGTGTAGGTAGAGCCACCGGCTAATTAACTAAGTGGTCCAGATGTACCTATCTGCTGCATTTTGAATCGAATACTTTATGTACCAGGATCATTCTTCTCTGGTTCTTTGAAGTATATGTACGTTGGATTCTGATTATTTTATTGGCTAGCAACTGTTGATCGTTTGGTTCTGTATTCTTGAACTCAGACTTTTTTTTAAGTAAGTGACTTCAATGCCGGGTGTAGCAGATAGTGTTATGTGTTGGAGCAACTCTGCACCAGCTCACAAGAGCTCATTGCTAAATTCTCAGGAATTGGGCAAGCTGGTTGCTAAACAGAAGCATTATTAAAATGGAAAATATAAACCTATGATTAAATAGATGGTATTCAAAACAAAGCTGATTAAGCACGCCAGCCTTACCTGTCACTCTCTTTGCTTTACTCCATTTTGCTATTCTCTGTGCTCCTGTGGTGATTTACACGTACATTTGTATCTGTAAGGTGGAAATACTGAATAATGGTGAGCTAGTGCACATCTCTTCCCGAGTCTGACTTCGTGGTCCTCATGTTGACCAGCTATTATGGTAGTGTGTACACCACAGAAATCAGCAAATGCTGTAATTCTAGATTTAAATTATTTTTTTTTTAGACTTCAGAAAGTGATGGAGAAAATAATAATAATAAAGATTTCGCAGAATCTACGTTATGCCTCAAAGAGTCTCACGTCCAGGGCTGTCACATTGTAAATAACACATCAAATGAAGGAAATATCCTTCTGGCATTTGGAAATCATTGTCTGCTTCGGCACAGGAGTCACTCAGGTCACTGGTAAATGAATGGAGTTCTGACATCGATCTTGATCGTTTCCCTGTCACCTTACTCTTCAACATAAAATATCAACTCCCATTCATGTCAGAACTGTACTTATTCAGCGATTACAACCCATTTTTTGGCCATAGATCCAAGAATCCAACAAAAATCACCCGAAGTATTCTGCGAGACTCAATTGACCGTGTGGAATTTTAAAGGAAGAATTGTAGATATTATTGTTATATGTAAACTGTGTAGCATATATAGCAGTAAAATTTTATATCAGTAAAATTTATAAGCAAACAAATATCTAAATACCAGGATAGACATAACATGTGCCTGTAATGTGTGTGTGTGTGTGTGTGTGTGTATAAATACATTTCTACAAATACACACACATACACCTTTTTTCTCAAGAGAGCCAGTTGGCAATCACTACCAGCACCTTCCTCTTCGTGGGTATGGATTTTAGCATCATTTATGCAAAGAGACTAAGAGACTGTGTAAGGAGAAGACTTGGGTTTGTAAATCAGTTTTTCTGACTTCCAAAGACAGGATTTGAACCTTGACCATGCCCAGAGCTCATGTCCTGCGGCCCCATCTGGCCAGTGTCCTGCTTCTGTTCTGAGCACATTTCCGTGTGTGTTGTTAACAATGGACTAAGAGTGTCAAAAAGTAAATGAATACAGCATTGTTGTTCATGTTGTAATTGATGAATGACAAACGCCACTTGTGACTTGTGCATCTTTTTTTTTTTTTTTTTACATCACTGACATATTCTAAACCACACGCTAAATGCCTGTGAAATGTTAGCTATTACACGGTCACAAGGTGAAGACTTAGCAACTCCCTTAGAGCTTCAAAATACACATTTCTCTCTGAATTGTTCCGTAAGATCTGAAGGAGTATAGGGCAGCTCCTGCAGTTGAAGCATATGGACAATTTCTTCACCATGGGAAAAGTAGCCTGTGGTTTTCTTTGGACCGTAGGCAGAAGAATAGGCAAGGTCTCGAGCCAAGAAATAGAATTTCCCCCTTCGGTTTGGAAGCTCCCTGATACTGAGCTGAGCACTGAGGTCACCACACATTGCGCCATGCCTGGACATCTCAAGCATTTAACGGATACATACTTACTCAAAGAATATTTTCTGAATTGTGAGCAAGTACTCATTTCTGTTTTCCCATTTATAAATCTGAAAATGTTATTTATAGCAGATAACCTCAGCTCACTGTAGTGATTTCCTCCGAGTGATCAAGGAGGGTCCTATCCGTTTCAGGCATTGGCATCATGACTACAGCCCTTGGATCTGGATTTGATCTAGATTTCATCAGCACCATGGGAGTTCTCTTTAGGGAAACTTAGAACACCAGTTCCTGATGAGCACATTCTGATTAGGAAATTAATTGAAATGTGAGAACAGGATTTGGTGTTCAGAGCTGTTAAAAATTGACAGTTGATCATTTTAAAACAATATCCTGTTCTTTTCCTACCTAGGTGCCATTTTACCACATTTTTGTCTCTTTCTACTTGAACAGGCAAATAACTATTGTATTAAACATCATTCAGGAAATATCGGGGCACGCTCAGAGTGACTCAGATTATGCCGCATTTTATAGATGAAAACATGGGGGCTGACAGAGGACCTGTGATTTGCCCCGAATCACACAGAAATCAGAGGTCTTAGAATTCTTAGCCCTTAAATTTGTATTCACCTTGCCAAGTAAAGTGTGCATGGACTTCACAGTAACTTTGGCTTTTGTCCCCCTTCCCCATCTAGGACTGCGAATTACCATCTTGTCACCCTCCCCCTGCTGTCCCGGAAACAAGGAGGAGTACACACAGTGCACCAAGAACCCAGTGGCGATTTGGGTCTTGGACACCAGTAAGAAATAGATGGAAGACATAGAGCGGGTGAAAGGGGAGGCGGGGGTTCTCTGACGTGACTGTAGGAAGTAGGTTATTGTCCAGTGAATCAGCGTTTCCAAATAACATACCTACATTATTTTATTTTAACACCTAGTGCTCAGCCACTTGTGGAAAAGGTACTCGGATGAGATACGTCAGCTGCCGGGATGAGGACGGCTCTGTGGCTGACGAGAGCGCCTGTGTGACCCTGCCCAGACCGGTGGCAAAGGAAGAATGTTCTGTGACCCCCTGTGGACGGTGGAAAGCTTTGGACTGGAGCCCTGTAAGCGAGTGGATTCTTTTAGAATTGGGAAATGACTGGGGGAACCATAAGAGGATGACTAGGGACAGGTCCCACATGTCAATGGGTATTATTTTACAATTGGACTTAGTCTGTGATTTAAATTATTTTGCCTCATGTATGTACAGATGGTATGAATCTTAACCAGATGTGCAAGGAATGGATGCTGTGAAGGTGTGTAAATCAGTGGGCAGTTTCATTTGCCCCATCCTGTTGGGTTGACTGGAAAACCTTGTGTTAATTGAGTCACATTGAGAATGTAAGAGGCTGGTGGTGGACTACAAATGCCAGAGAGAAGAAGGGAGTAAGGAGAGGTCCTCTTGCCTGGAGTCTGGATGCCTCCAGTAACCTCAGTTTCTTGAAATCCAGTGGCTCTTGGCTTCCCTGTCCAGAGTGGAAAGTGGGAATCCTCACTTAGTACCATGGGCTCAGCCTCCTCTGCACACCAGGCACCATCAGCGGGTTTCTATAAAAGTAGAAGAACCTTAGGAAAAAAAAAAAAAAGTAGAAGAACCCTTCTCAGAGCACCTGGGTGACTTAGTCAGTTATGCATCTAACTTGATTTCCACTCAGGTCATGATCTCAGGGTCGTGGAGTGGAGCCCTGTGTGGGGCTCTGCACTCAGCGTGGCATCTGCTTGCCCCTCTCCTTCTGCTTGCCTTCACGCTCCATCGCTCTCTTTCTCTTTCAAATAAATAAATAAAATCTTAAAAGAAAGAAAGAGAGAAAGAAAGAAAGAAAGAAAGAAAAGGAAAACCTTTGTCTTCAGGCAGTTCCTGCTTTCTGCCTTGCAAAAATCCCAGAGCCCAGGAAATACAAAGCTTAGGATAGGTGAAAAGAAGCCCTAAGGAAAACAGAGAATTAATAGCTCAATAAATATCATGACGTATGTATGAAATTTGAGTAGAGTCAAAGAGAGCCAAGTAAAAATCTGGATCCTGACATTTACTGGCCGTATGACCTTGAGCAGTTTGCTTAAAGTTTTTGAGCCCAATTTCTTCTCTTAAAAGACCAAAGAAGAATACCTACCTTACAAGATTGTTGTAAGTATTATTTGAGATTACCTTTGTTAAATGCTTAGTACTAAGTAGATGCTCAATAAATGGTAGATAATCTCACTCTCCTGCCTTGAGCTTTCAGTCTGTCCATCCATCCATCCATCCATTAAATACATCTGTCTGTGCACCAAATATTTGTAAAAGCTTAGTATAGAAAAAGCAATGAGCAGCAAATAATAAAGCTCTGGCCTTCATAGAGATCATTCTGATGGAGGTTCCAATCAATGAACAAATAAAGAAATATCTATATACAGCAACAAACACTGACAAGTACTAGGAAAATGTCAAGGAGAATCAGGGCATAGGGAAAGCTGGGATGTGCTTCCAGACTGGGTGGACATAGAAGGCCAAATAGTATATTGAGCAAGACTTGAATAAAGTGAAGGAGTATTGTCTAATGGACGTCTGTGTTGTAGAGGAAAAGGTACAGCCGGTGCAAAGATCCTGAGCAAGGAGTTCTGGGCATATTCAAGGAACATCTGTAATCCCAGTTTAGCTAAAGTGCTGTGTGTGGAGAGTGACAGGAGATGGGTCAAGGAGATGGCCTTCCTTCCAGGCCAAGATGAGGACTTCGGACATGATTCAGAGTGAATTAGGAAGTCACTGGAGAGAACGGCCTGATCTTTCATTTGTAAGGGCCATGGTTTGTGATACAACAGACTTGGGCTGGGGGAGAGGGTGTCCAGATTGTGAGCAGGATCCCAGCTGAAAAAGCCACTGCCGTAGCCCGGGCCGGGGCAGGTAACCGTGACGATGACGAGAAGTGGCTGGATTGGGGGTGTAGAGTGACTCCCGAGCAGACAGTTTCTCAGTGAAATGGCTGGAGGGTGGAAAGACAAGGGAGCAGGTAAGGATGGCGCCAAGGTTGGGGGCCTGAGCAGCAGGGTGAGCAGCGGGCCGTTCACAGAAAATGCACATGGGTGGGTTTGTGACTGCCAGTGACCAATCCTTTCTCTTTCTGGATGTTCAACGTAGTGCTCCGTGACGTGTGGGCAAGGCAGGGCCACCCGGCAAGTGGTATGTGTCAACTACAGTGACCACGTGATTGATCAGAGTGAGTGTGACCCAGATTACATCCCAGAAACCGACCAGGACTGTTCCACATCGCCGTGCCCTCAGCGGACCCCAGACAGTGGTCTCGCTCAGCACCCCTTCCACCATGAGGATTCCCGTCCCCGGAGCGCCGGGCCCAGCCGCACCCATGTGCTCGGGGGAAACCAGTGGAGGACTGGCCCCTGGGGAGCAGTGAGTATTCCCTGACGTCTCTCTCTCTACTTGGCTTTCTTCTCTTCCACACTTTCAGCTTTGGGAGCAAACAGATTAGAAGCACCTTTTCTTCTCACAAGGGATTGGTATTGTATGTTTTCATCTGTTTTGGGTGAACCATCATGGGTTCATTGCAGTCCCTGAAAAGGCGTCCCCCGATAGTGTCTGTTATAAGCTACCTGACCTGGATGGAAGGAGTATGTCCCAGCTGGCCCAGAAGATTCCATGACTCTGAGGCGGTGCTGGGAAGACCGTGATGACATAAAGAGGAATCCCAGAGGCTAGAGCCACAGGCAGCTCCTACCCGTAAGGAAATTAAAAGGACCGAGGAAGTTTTCTGAAAGGGAGCTCTTAGGAAGGTCATTTTCCTTCTTGCTATTTTCCAGGTGAGCAGAGTCTCAAAGTGGCACAGTTGCTGTGTAATTTGTAGTAGTGGTTCATTGCCCTGGAGTGGGGGCCACACTAGTCTAGATAATTCTGTGCTTGGGGTAGAAGTACCATGCCTGATGGCCAATGGCACAGCCTCCAAGTGAAGATGACTTGAAGTCAAAGACTCAGATTTTGAAGACTTCAAATTTTGAAGTCTTCAGTGGGTCCCCTATTCTCCATGGGCCTCAGGTTCCTCGTCTGTAAAACAAAGTAAACAGTAATTCCAGCATTTCTGGGTTGTGGTAAGAAATAAATGTGATGACAGCAGTCAAGTCCTTTGCACACTGCCCATCCCCCACCCATCCCTCCCCAGAGTGAGAACTTCCTCATTATTCTTATCATTGTCCTTCACATTAGGAAGATCTTGAAAGATATTTAATAGTCACAGGGAGAATAGGATCTTAGAATAGGATCTTAGAATCTTTTTGGGTTTTTTACTGAATAATTTACCCCCAAATCTTTCTTATGTGGAATACTGGACCGTGTCTAATGGAATGGCAGAAGGGGTAAGGTATCAAGGGACCCTCTCGAGGTGTGGGGAATTAGAAGGTGTCCAGTAATCACGCTGGGGTCTTCATTTTAATTGTTTACTCATAGTTTCCTTCTCATAACACTAATGGTGCTTCATTATTTCTGAACCAAAAAGCATTAGAAGGAAACTGCCTCCTACCATGGTTATGTTTCAGTAAATGAGATTTCCTTTCTCCTGAATACTGATTAGCCACTGAGCATTTTGACTCACAAAAAGCACTGGTTGTAGGCAGGAGGACATCTGCTCCATTGCCCAGGACCTTCGCTCCCACTCTTCTTTCTTGCTCTCCAACTTTAAGGCTTCCTTTGCCTGAGGTAAAAGAAATTTGGGTTCAGAGAAGTTAAAGGGTGATCAGTGGAGGTAATCACTGAGTGGTCCCGCAATATCTCTGGTTGAAAAATTTCAAAACTCACATATGTATTCTAATGATAGCACTAGAACTCCTTAAAAAGAAAAAATTCAAAGCTATTCTTACTTAGGAGTACATTTGGAGACGATGCATTCTTTCAGAATTGAATGATTCTGCCCTTGGGCAGTGTTCCCAATTAGGGAGGATTAAGTAACCTTTTTGCAGCAATGGGCAATACCATTCTTTGCCTTGTTGTGCCTGTTTTTTGTTTGGGGATTTTTTTTTTTTCTAAGTTAAGTGAGGCTGAAGATGGACAATGTGATTTTTTTTCAGCTCTAGCTTGCTGTGCCTGACCTGCTCCCAGGAGTGTGTGGAATGTACATGCATCTTTGCTTGGTGTAGTACACAAACTATGTGATTCTCCCTGCTTTCCATGGCCGGAAAGGCAGCAAAGAATCATAAACACTGAGGGATGGGAATCTAATGTTTTCAGTGGATCCCGGCATCAAAACCTCATTTGATAGTACATTTCTGCATAAACCTGAACCCTGTGTGAGGCTGTCTCCCTTGTTACCAATTAGGAGTCTCTGGTTGTGAACAAAAGAAAAACAGCTGCCTCAAGTGAAAATAAAACAAACAGCATTTTTCATGCGGCCCCGGTAGAGACAGAGGGCAAAGCATCCCCAGAGATCTCGCTCAGCGGTTGGCAAATCTTTTTTGCAAAGGACCAGATAGTCTTTTCTGTTATGTGGATCTTATAGTCTCTGTCACAACTAACCAGCTCTGCTGTTGGAGCACAAAAGCAGGAATAGGCAATACATAAACGAGGGGGCATGACTATGTTCCAATAAAACTTTATTTATCAAACAGGTAGTAGGTCATATTTGGCCTTCATGCTGTATCTTGCCAACCCCTCTCTAGACGGAGCAGAAATTAGAGGAAAATTGCTGTAGGGAATTTCTGTCTTAATAAATCCCTTTTAACTCTCATCTACCCTGCTCAGGATTCAAATTCTCAGGAAAAGTCTCATAGACCCAGCTTGTTCTACCTGCCCACTCCCTGACCGGGAGGGGCAGTGTATTTTAATAGGTAGTCCCACCAAGATGACATCCATTGGAGAAGAAATGGTCCCTTTAAGGAGAATTGGGGTTCCAGATATGAGGGGAAGTATGCTAGGCAAGTAATAAAAACAGATGTTCCTCACCTCTTGTTCCTGCCAAGACTGTTCCTTCTTACTCTGGCCCATGTGAATGATGGGTGCAGGTTTTATTCGGAGAAATGTTTACCTAGGGAAATATGTCCTCTTAAAAGGACAGTTAGATTGCAGCAGGGTGCCTAGGTGACGCATTTGGTTAAGCACCTGACTCTTGGTTTTGGCTCAGGTCATGATCTCGCAGTGGTGGGATCGAGCCAGTGTTGGGCTCTGTGCTCAGTGCAGAGCCTGCTTCAGATTCTCTCTCTCCCTGTCACTGAAATAAAAAAAATAAAGTCTTTAAAAAAAAAAAAAAAAAGACAGGCAGATTATTAACGAAGTCAAAAGTGAAATTCTGTAACATGGAATAGAACTAAGAATCCCTGCTAATTTTTTTTAAAAAAAAATGGCCAAATTAAACCTGGAGAAAAATTATGTACAATACTTAACTTGTCCACGGGATCATAAAGACCCAAACAGGCCCTGAGTTCAGATAGTTCAAGATTGTACAGTGTAGTTCCTTGGCCCCAGCTAAGCACTCTCTCCACCTCTTTGGTCAGATTTTCAGTAGGAAACATCTGATTGGTCACTGGGTGGATTGGTTGTCCTTCCATCAGGTGACCAGCTTTGCTCCAGTCAGCCATATTGGAGGGAGGGTAGCTTGTGGCTTATGGAGCTGTTGTTTCCACTGACTTTAATTGGACAGGCCGTGGTGTACATAACCTGGGACTGGTGCTATGAGAGCTAAACAGAAACACAGGTAATGACATTGACCCCTCCTTCAAGGAGCTTACCGTTTCATTGAGGCAGTAATGCTCACAGGTAAGGTAGTAAAAGAATGATCCAAGATTGTGTTATCAAGGGAAAAATTCAAGGGCCAAAATATATATTACAGATGTACTTACAATATGGAAGTTCCTTCCTAACATTATACATTCTGGTCCCCAAAGTCAATTAAGATAATAATGCTGTGCTTTCTGTGATGTCCCAAGTTGTTTAAAAAGAGAAAACAAGTGTGTTCAAGTTCAGAGTCATTATATCAGAATCCTCGGGGAATGGAGATGAAATTTTTATAAATCAGAAATTGCCTAAGTGTTTTCTCAGAGAGAAGTCGTAAATCTGATTTCCTGTTCAACATTTTAAAATTAAACCCAATGTATTTCAAAGTAACACATAATTTGTCCAGTATAGGCAGAGAAATTGAGCTTCGGTCCAAAGCAGTAAGCCCAAAAATAAATTCACAGCTTTATTTGGAAAAAGCTGACCAGCAGGAAGCATTGTTTGCAGGTATTTTGAAGTAACCCTGGTTTGAGCTGGGGTTCCTAAAAAGCACAAATCTGCCATCAGAACCTAGAACTTAAAAAAAAAAAAAAAAAAAAAAGTTGCCAGTGTGGTTGGAGGCTTGATAAATAACTCATGGAAATTGCACTGCTTTGAGGACTAGTTGGTTTTTTTTAATAGGCAAACTGATTTTACAAGTTAAGGGTCAGAGTGGAGGATACTAGCAAACACATTGGTTTTGAAAAGATAAGAGCACTGTGGAAAGAAAAAAAAAAACACTCAAGATGTAGATAAATAAGAGAACTATGACAAGCTCGTGTGGGAAATTAGCTGAAATGCAAACATAATTCAGTGACAACCATGAGAGAGAACAGTAGACAGAAAGTACCCCTGAAGAGAGGCTTGTCAATATGGAATCCAATTAAGGTCCTTGTGGAAGTGGAAAAATAAATTAAAAAACACATCTTGCTGCCATCACCCACTGAAGTCAGGGCTGTTGTGAAGGGAGAGACTGGAACATTCCCTGTGAGGAAATGATGTCTAAGTGACATTCCATGATGCTTTGGGTAATTGAATGAGTTGATATGGAGGCTCCAATTCAATAACTGGTGTGTCGTTAAGCAGGTGATTTGACCTCTGTGTTGAAAGGGCAGTCAATTGTTGGATCTAAATAAGCACTTGGATTTTGAAAAGAAAAGTGTTTCTCATAGACTATGGTGTCCATCATTCTCAGGGATGCAAAGGCGTTAAAGGAAGACAATAAATGGGACTGCTTTGGAAGTCACAAGACATTATCATTCATGGGGGAATCTTTTGAACACCTACCGAGGTCCTAATTTGCGGAAGGGAGAAGCCCTATTTCTACCGTCCAGGGGTTTAGAAGGCATATGCAGGAGAAAGCCCCACAGAAGGGAAGTTCTTGTGCTTGCTTTCTGTCCATTGTCTGGATGACCTGAGAGTGCATTCTGTCACATTTGCCTCTGACCTTCCAACCAGCCACTTTTTGTGTCCCTAAGCTGCAGGTGGAGGTGGGGATAACCTGCTGACTAATGTCTGATGTGTTCAGTGTTCCAGTACCTGTGCTGGTGGATCCCAGCGGCGTGTGGTTGTGTGTCAGGATGAAAACGGATACACTGCAAATGACTGCGTGGAGAGGATAAAACCTGATGAGCAGAGAGCCTGTGAATCTGGCCCTTGTCCTCAGTGGGCTTATGGCAACTGGGGAGAGGTGAGAGAGAGCCATTCGTTTGTATGTCCTTTGGAAAGAAACACAGAGCGATTTTGCTGACCAGACTGCTGCCATTCATAGTTTAAGGCTGGAGAATGAGTTCTAGTGAAAGCTTCTTGACTTGGCATGATCTAGAACTGTCTTAATTCTGGACTGTTTTAAGAGTGCCTTTATTACCAATTAGAGACAGTTTTTAAATACTTAGGAGAGGAACATTAGGAAAGCATGCAGATAAATGCTAGGTTAACTTGTGTGTTCATCTCTGCTGATTAAATTATGGGCCCTTTTAAGGTAATTGGAAATATGTGTTACATTGGTCCATGAAAGTGTTACCATCTTCTTCATAGTTTTGGGGTGTTTATGATGCTCTCTTGTTCCCATGGCATCCTTAAAATCCTTGATGAAATAAAACCCTAGGATTTCAAATGCTTGATGAAACCAGAATGAACAGGTGCTGTTATTCCCATTAGAGATGATGCATTTTAATGATGGAAGAGGAATCTTCACCTCTTACCTTGTAAGAGTGGCAGGGCGCCTGGGTGGCTCAGTGGGTTAAGCCTCTGCCTTCGGCTCAGATCATGATCCCAGGGTCCTGGGATCGAGCCCCACATCGGGCTCTCTGCTCAGCAGAGAGCCTGCTTCCTCCTCTCTCTCTGCCTGTTTCTCTGCCTACTTGTGATCTCTGTCTGTCAAATAAATAGATAAAATCTTAAAAAAAAAAAAAAAAAAAAAAAAAAGAGTGGCATTCTATGACCAATGAGGGGCAGTAGAGTGTTTGGAGCAGACATAACTGGATTCCATTCCCATCCCTGACTCTCATAAACGTTGTAGTCTTGGCAAATTACGTAACTTTGCCAAACATCTGTAGCGTCATATATAAATGGGAATAACAATGGCACCAATTCATAACTACTGTATGAGATAGTGCATGTCAAATACCTAGCACATTGTCTTCAGAGTTAACTGCTATTATAGTGACGATAATCACCATCATTACTACTACTAATGTTTATCGTTAGTAGTAGCAGTAGTAGTATCAAATAGGGTTTTCAGCCACTCTTCTGTGTAGGGTTTAGATGCTTATTGTTTTGTGTGTAATTAACCAACAATCTATCTCTCTAGTCTTGAGTCCACAGGGAGAGCACATAGGTAGAGCTTGTTGCATTGGTCTGTCTTGACTGTAAAATTTATAAAATAAAACATGAGGATTAACATCTTGGAGACCCCGGTGCCAAGAGGGGGATAAATGAAATGTATGGGCACACTCCTGGCTAACCGAAATCCCATGTCCACACTTTCCATAACCTACTAATCATAGGAAGTCATAACACAGTGTTCTGTTGACTTTTGTTGACAGTACGTCATTCTGGAAGGCTTTGATGAAAGGCAGGAAGGGGGAGTCAGGCTTCAAGACTCATGTATTATGGGTTTCCCAAATCTCATAGAGTTCTGTCCTGTGGGGCCCGTGATTAAGCTTCTGTAATTGGACTGAAGCCAGGAGAGTACACGCATTCACTGGGATGCTTGCTGTCAGCACAGACCAGATCATTCCAAATTCTGTGGGAGATCTGGCCTTGACACAGCAGGAGAGCCAAATGTCAGTGTTCCTGGATGTGAGCACAGCAGCACTGTCCAAGAAATACAGCTTGTTCCTGCCTCAGAAGTTTGGGTCTAACCAGAGTCAGAACTTCATCCAACATTCCCACCACGTTGTTAATTCTTCCCGGGGAAAGTCATCGTCATCCTGAGATTCGGAGAGAGCGTAAAATATCATAACATCATAAAGGTCTCTGGAGACTGGAGTCACAGGAGAGCCAAAAGTTGGTGACAGCTTTTTAGAAGTTGCCAGAAAGTAAACCCCACTAAGTTATTACATCCTTTCTTTGGTACTGGGTGGTGTAGGGAATTTTATTTTTTGGATTTTTGGTTTCGTATCCATCAAAGGAACGGCTGCAATCTTACCTAGTCACTTGATATTGCATTGACCCTGATCGAGTGAATTAACTTCTTTTAGGCTCACTTGTCCCATGTGTAAAATGGGGCCCATATGAGAGTCTCCTCTTGATGAGAGAATGCCTGGGAAACACTTAGTACAGGTGATGAGAACATACTCAGTAACCCAGGTGTACCATTAAGGTAGACAGTTCCATTGTATATAAATATGTTGGTAATTCAGCTTGGGCCTCGAGGCTTCCCTTGCCCAGTGCTGTGATAGAGTTTGGCGAGGAGATTGTTGTCATAGGAGAGAAGATAGGATTTGTCATGGGCTGTTCAGAGTGAATGCAGCGTCTCTTTCTCCTCCTGCAGTGCACTAAGCTATGTGGTGGAGGCTTACGGACAAGACTGGTGGTCTGTCAGCGGCCCAGCGGTGAACGGTTTCCAGATCTGAGCTGTGAAATCCATGATAAGCCTCCAGATCGTGAGCAGTGTAACACACACGTGTGTCCTCAAGACGCTGCGTGGAATACTGGCCCTTGGAGTTCGGTACGGTCCTAACTCTTAATGTTTATTAACCAAACTGTCTTAACTAACAGACCCAGTTCCAAGGTATTCTGGGGCACTCCTTGGCCACAGACAGTTGTCCGACTCACTAGGGCATCCCTGAACCGGGGCTCTGGAGTGATTTTCTTCATACCTACACATAACAGCATTAATGTTTTGTGATTTTGCCAAAGTGACTTTACAGACATAAGTGTACCTCATGTAGGCCTGGGGCCAATGTTAAAAAGTAGCTTCCGTTTTGTTGTTGTTGTTTTAGAAAAGCAAGAGTGTCTACAGACATATTTTAAAGAAATAAGTTCATATAGTTATTAAGTTCCAAAGTGATTTCAGCAGACAACTCAATAGCAGACATTCTTTCCTTTCCCAAATTACGGGAGTTTTGACTTTTGGGGGAAGATACCTGCATATTGAGGCCAAAGCAATTTTTTTTTTTCCCATGACTGTAATTTGCCTCTATGTGACTCGGGTACAAACTCAACACAGTGACCACAGAGGCTGTGCCCACAAAATAGACTGAAATCATTGTGAAAATGCAAAAGACCAGCTACACTGGACTCAGTGACTTGGAACCTTTCGAGGTATCCGAAACATTCTCTCTCTTTCCCCAAGACACAAAGCCCATCTCTTGAGACAATTTTTTGCTTCAGTGCTAGGCTTCCCTTGCTGTCTGCTTAGCTGACATCGTGAGACAGGTTTGCCATTGTAAATACTATGCAAACTTCTGGGGCAGCTCTTGGCAAACAGAAGGTCGGCTGTGTCCAAACAGTCCTTTGGCTGAGTTGTGTTATCATCTGTGAGGCCATTAGGGCTGGTTCGTGTAAATAGAGTAAATGTTTCTGTAAATACATGAATTGCACTGAATCTGAATTTAGTAGTATATGAAGTCATATCCACAAACCTTTTTTATTCCAGAGGGTCCGGAGGAAAAGTCTTAACCATTCTTGAAACTAGATAAAGAGCAGATGACCTGAAGTGGAATGGCTAACACCTATCGATGCTTCTAAGAGCCAAGGGCTTTAGGTTTGAGAATGTGTCTGCAGGTAGAACCTAGCTCTGTAACTACTGTACTCTGTATTAAGTAGAAAGCTAGAGAGTGTGGAGTGTCAGTCATCTCTTCTGATTCTAGTCAGCTGGGCTGTCAGGCTTTCATTCAAAAGCTTAGGTAATGCCATGTGAAGTCAGACGTATATTCACCCGAAGAATTTTGTCTGCAGTACTGATGATACTGCCTCCAAAATGAACATTTTGAAAACGATCAGAAGTGACTGTGGGATGTCAGGAACATCCTCTGGCTTCCCCACTTCCCTCAGTCACCTGTGACAGATTATTTTTCATGAAATTGTCCCTCTTGAGCCCATGATATTTTTACCTTGTTCACTCGGCCAACAGCAACACCACTTCAGAGACGTGTCTCAAAAATTACTAGCCCTTTAAAAAGTTATTTTTCTTTCATTTTGATCAAAAAGTGACCCTGAACCTTCAGAGAGTGTGTGTGTGTGTGGGTGTGTGTGTGTGTGTGTATGTGTGTGTATAATCATAAAATATTATATACTGTATACATATATGTGTATGCCTACACATTATATACAATGTATAACATATATGTTATTGGTTTCCATAGCATTCTCCTCCTTGAATGCTTTCTAAATACCACTCAGATTTTTTTACACAGGATCATCCTCCTCTCCCACAGATGTTTTAAGAGCTTAAATCTTGAAATATGACCTACTAATTTAGCTGAAAACGTTAAGATTTTTATTTTAGTTGTTCTTAGGCCTGCACACAGTTTTCTGAAACATACACACACAGAAAGAGAGGGAGAGATGCTAATGCTCTGTTATACACAGACAAGAATACATGGATTTTGAAACTGTTTTTGCTGCCGATATGATTTTCATGCCTCCTTTGTAGAGTGATCATTATTCTTATGTATATTTCAGTGCCTCTGCGGTCTAGGAGCAAGGCCACCTGGGCAAGGCTTCTCACTGTGATTTTTTAAAAAATGACATCAAAAGCATTTTATTTAAATAGATACATTTGTAGTATATTACTTAAATGTGTGTGTGTGTGTGTGTGTGTATGGGCAGTCTTTCAGATTCTTACTGTAGAACTTTGATTTTACTTTTATGTTGATTTTTGTAGGTGCTTTGTTACAATTTCTGAGCAATTCTAAATTGAAGCATACCTCAGTGAATCATGTTCATAGCCATAAAGCCACTCGTATGGTGCTTCATTGTTGTAACTGACAATGAAATTAACAACAACAAAAAGTATATTTGAGGTGCTAACCCGTTGCTTTCTCTTAAAAGCCCACTGGATCTGTTAGAGACCAAGGGCAGCAATTAGTCCTTCCATAGGGTTGCTTTCTCTCCAGATTTTCACCCACTAGAGATAGTGTTCAGAAGCAACTACTGCTGTGGGAGGAGGCCTTTCCCAAGGTCAAAATGGAGATAGCCTCATTCAACAATTGTTACTAAGAAGCGGTATTTAGGAAAGAAACGGCCACATCATCGTTAGCGTGGCTGCTAGAATCTCTGAAAGGAACCGTTGGTGAACGTCAGGTTCAAATACCCGTTTTGGACCTTTAGTTCTGGCTCGTGTCATTGCGGATTCAGAATCGTGGTGGTGAAAAACAACCTCCAAAAATCCAGCCTTTTCTGTCCTCTTTTGAATTTGTCCTTGCACTCCTACTTGATAACTTGCCGATTTCCAAATAAGGTTCTTACACTGATCCACCTTTCAGTCGGCTCCTGGGAGCAGAGTCCTGGGAGCTGACTGATGAGGGAGTGTGCATCCCATCACTAGAGAGGACATTGGAAAGAGCGCTGTGTGCCGTCAAACCAACAGCAGAAAGTAGGTTAAAAATCCGCAGCATTTGACAGTAAGCAGGTCCATCGAGATAATGAAAGTAGCAGAGGTTGCAGGTGATGTCACCTGTCCAAGCTGGTCCCGTAGCATTCCTTTCTGCCCTGCCCCGTGTATCTGCTTGCTGATCATCTTGGAGACTGTGGTTCTCCTTAGGAGAAATTGCTTGTTGGGGTTTTACATGACAAACCTGAAAGTGTTCTCTGAGCCTTGCTTTAGGTGCTTTGGAATTCTGCTTGTCGACCCAAATAATGAGGATTTATGAGCTCACGAAGGAACTGTGCTTTTGTCTCTGCCTGGCCAACTTATGAATTTGTTTCTACCTCATTTTCATATTAAAGTTTGCAGCTTCCATAGGTAGAAAGAGAAAATGTTGACAACAGTATTCTGTCACCTCATTGCATCCATCTCTAGCAAAAATAAAGACTGTAAATATAAATATCACCACCATACTTTCTGAATAGTTATGAGCAGCCAAGCCTAGTATTATCTGAATATTTTGAGCAGTACAGATTTCTATGTGTTTATATAATAAAGCATATTTATTTTTTCCATGTTATTTAATTTTATATACAATGTTTAAAAATCAGTGTTTATCAGCAGACTGTAAAGGCAAACAGGCTATGTGAATTAGAAATACATGTGTATGTTTCTTTTGGTTTTAAAAAAGATACATTATAATTTTGTAAATCCCCTCCAACCTGTATTGTCCCTCTCCGGAATCGGAGTAGCTTTATGTAATTGGCTAGTTTAAAATGTGTATTTTCAAAAGATACTTAAAAAAAAGAAAAAGAAAAAAACTCTGAATTGGAAATGATATAAACGAAAATATATGAGGCTTAACATTTTGTTGTTTTTTTTCCTTTTCTGATACTGTTATCTGATTCACTGAGTCTCAACTATGAAATATGAATGTTCCACTTACTGAATTTGTAGATAATGATAAAACATAGCCAGAAGACAAAACAAGTGATTAGAGGAAATGGTTCTAAACATGTAAGAAGAGCTAGGGACAGGAAAACACTAACCTTACGTGCACAAATTCGATCACACCTTATTCTTTGTGTTCAGATAACCGTAAGACTTCCGTGTTTGTCAGTTTTGTTATTTGTTCATCTGCAATACATTTCAGAAAGAATTTCTCATTAAAGAAAAATAAAATATGATCGCAGTAAGCGTGTAAGTTTTAAGAGAGCCTGCAGTTTTGAAAAAATTTGTAAAAATTTGTAAAGATGACCCCTGTCGCCTCTTGGTTCCATGCATGCCCCTACTGAGTCTCCCATTTGTATGTGGTTTAGAATGGTAACTGAGGGTTAAAAGGACCAAAATCAGGGAGTCCCCATGTGAGTTTGAGGTTTATATGAGGTGTGAAATCAGATAACTTCTCCAAAGCAGATGATGATAGCTAACTTTTAGAGAATATTTACTACATACAAAGCCAAGTTAAGCAAACACACACTATATTTAGCCACCATGTTACCCCACGAAGGAGGTGCTTTTATGAATCCTTTTGACTGTGTGATCATTTACTATAATAAAATGTCAGTGTCAGTATACTGACTACATTAATCCTGCTTCATGGGATAGAAATAACCCATATTCAGAATGAGTTCTCTAAATTCCTGTTGATATTCAATAAAAGGTATACCTACAACTCGGACTTCATCAGCCTCAACATTATTTAGCTAATATTGGCATTAGCCATTTGACTCCAGCCACAGAAAATCCAAATTTATTTCTTTATTGGTAAATTCCCATAACCAGTGATTATAAACACTTCAAACAACTGGTTAAATTTTGGGAATGGCAAAACATCTCTTGTTTCATTTTAATGTTATCACTTTAGCCAGATTAGGAGGATGATGTAAAGATTTTTGACCATAAGGTATATCACACAAAATGCCTATGCATTTTTAATAAACATAAGATTTTTTCTAATAATGAAGACACATCTTAGATATACTGCTAGCACCTTTTAAAAAAAAAATAAATATACTATTTGACTCTATCATAATAGAGTATTAAAATTAAGTTTTTTTTTTTTTTTTAATCAGAGCAAGCAAAACACTGGCCTGCACCTATCTCATTGGAGATAAAACTTAGTTGGTTTTTTTTGTTTGTTTGTTTTTCATTGTTTCTGGTGACTGTATGCCTATGGGAGACTCTGTTCCTGCCCCCCTGACAGCTGATATCATGATAGTGTGGCAGATTTCTATTTTTGCAGTTTTTAGAAGTCCAAAGGTGGGGGAAGCAGGGAAAGGAGGGTCATTAGGCCCCGAGGAGGAGTGTAGGTCCTCTCACGGACTCACGTCAGCGCGTTGTCCTTCTGGAACAGAAAGGAATGGGAATTTTGGAATGTGGAGTGGGAGGTAGAGATTGAGTCCACGTCTAATTGGTTGGGAGGGAATCCTGATTAGTAGAGGCAGTCGAGGAAGATTTATTTTATGGAGAAGGCGTCAACATTTCTTTAGAAGGGGGGAGGTGGTCATCATTTATTTTTCAGCAAATACTTTTTACATGTCTACCATGAGCCAGGCATTATTCTAGGTGCTAAGGATATAACAGTGAACAAGTCAGCTATACATTCAGGTAGAGAAGGAGAAAATATGGTATTAAACAAATAAAAGCAATTACATGTGTAAATAAAGAACTGACACTGTTTTCCCGGAAGCCTCATTACAATCATAAAGATAAAAATAAGAGAATGTTCTTAGAGGAACACTCATGGTTACTAATGATCTTTGTTCACTAAATAAAAATTATCATTCCTACCTTTCCTTTTAAATGTACAATTGCATAATCATTTTCAGGGATAAGTGCTCTGTGGCTGGTGGCCTGGAACTTTTAAATTTTTATTTTTATTTTTTATTTTTTTTTTTAAGATTTTTATTTATTTGGCAGACCACAAGTAGGCAGAGAGGCAGGCAGAAAGAGAGAGGAGGAGGAGGCAGGCTCCCTGCTGAGCAGAGAGCCTGATGTGAGGCTCTATCCCAGGACCCTGGGATCATGACCTGAGCCGAAGGCAGAGGCTTTAACCACTGAGCCACCCAGGCACCCTGGCGTCAAAACCTCCTATCAGAGAGTGTGCTTCTGTTCACACTTACATCATTACCCAGACATGAGTTCAGTGATCTGAGAGCCAGGATAAGCAGAGGGCCTGGCTTTCGATCTCTCCCCGCGAGGGTTCTCAGCCTCCATACCTGTGTGGGAAGTCCTGGCTGAGGCTCATTTCCTCCTGTGTTATTTAACGATTACCAATAAAAAGACTTGGAATGTGTGGATTGCCATGCCACCACCTTTGCTTCTTGTTGTTTTATTTCCTCCAAAGTGGGATCATTTTCATGGGTGGTTTTAAAGACCACAACTACCCTTTCCAAGAATTTATAAAATGGAACATTGGCAGCCAAAAAAAAGTGTACAGGAAGTAGTATGGAAAGTAATCGATACAGGCCAAGCCTACAAAACCATTATTTGTAGGCAGATCTGCATCCCCTTTCTCCTATTAGAAAGAGGATATGCCTTGGCCAATGCAATCCAGTAAGTTTCTACAATGATGGAAATGTTTTCTATTTTTGCTTTCCACTATGGAAGCTACTAGACCCATGTGGCTAATACAAAGCCCTTGAAACGTGGCTAAGGGCAACAGGGAGACCGCACTTTACATTGTATTTAATTTTAATTACTCTAAATTTAAATAGCCACCTGTAGCTGGTGGCTACCATATTGGACAGGGCAACCTCAGACAACAGTACATCTTAAGCAATTAATATTCAACTAGCCAAGAAATTTCTAAACTTATTAAAGTAAACTGGAGAGAAAAACCCTATGCCAGCTTGTAAAAAGGGTCCCTAGGTAGGATATTCCTTGTATCCAAGTGAGTACCATTCTCCTGCCTTTCTTCTGCTTTGTGCCTTTGTTTTGGAGCACTGCAGGGGGTGTTCTCTGACAGCTGGGCATTAGAAAAAACAGGACAGTGCAAAGAGAGGCTTATCAGAACCAGCTGTCTTGAGAGTAGTAACTCCAGGGCCTCCGTGTAAAAGCAGCTGTTAAAACAACTCTCCTCTTGTGCGTCTTAGAGTTCAAGTTCATCGCGGCAGTAAGTTCAGTTAAGGAGAAAGAGTGTTTATGTGTTCAGTGGGCTGAAAGGGCAAGGCTTGATTGATGCTTTTTAGGAGAAGACAAAAATGGGAAAGACCAGGTAGTCACCTTGTAGAAGCTTGAATTCCAGGAGATCACTCCCTCTTTGAAGGAAGTTTCAGGAAGGCAGCTTTTCATATTCTTCACTGAGCCCTGTAGGTAAAGGTTGGGGAGATTAACTTTAAGGGGCTGTGTTTGAAAGACACTTCAGAAGAATCGGGGTTGAGGCAGTGTCTCCTCCATCGCTGTGATTCTCATCATTTAGCTTGGCAGTACTTAGCCTTCCCAGTGTTAAGAAAGCCCTTATGGACTTATTCACATTCATGGCCCACACAGACACCCCCTTGAACTTAAAATGTATGCAACAAAATGGGTGCAGATCGAGTGATGATGTCATCGATACTCTTTTCCAGTGGCCAGATAGCTGTTGTTATTTTTCCCTTTAGGGTGACATCTGAATTAAACTTGAAACCATTCTGGTGGTCTCTTTTTTAAAAGTGCTGATTAATTTGTTATGTTCACTCTCAGGTTGGCTGTGCACTGAACTGGGAAAAAAGTAAAATAATTCTCAGTATCACAGGAAGTGGATGAATGGGTAGCTTCAGTTATCCACAAAAGAGCTGGTTTTTCCCTTCACTTAATTTTGGAAAGAAATGGTACTTCTTCCCATGATTATTGGGAAGGCTTTGATTTTTTTTTATTATTATTATAACAATCACTTACATTTTGGAGCATTTACTTTTTGCTAGGAATTACACAAAGCAATTCACCCGTATTTTCTAATTTAATCCTCTCTACTTGAAGAAATTAGCACCATCAGAGAAGTTAACTGGTTGGGTCTAGGTCACACTGTTGAGAAGGGACTTGAACCTGGGATTTTCTAACTTTCAAGCCCTAGGTTTGACCCAAGATAGAATCCTCTCATTTACTCATTAGTTGGTGAAGTGGTAAAATGCAATCTCTGTGGAAAGAGGAAATTTAAGATTTTCTGCTCTCCCAAATTGCAACTATTTGAAACATTCTGGAACTCCTGAGCCATTTTCAAGTTTTGCTTCAGAGCTCTAAAGGGAGGGATATGAGAAAATTGTTTCTCTTTAAATTAAAACCAAGTTAAGAACAAAATTTGTGTTTTTAGAAGATTTTGAGAAAAAAAAGTATCCCCTTATTAATAAACACTTACTGGTGATATGTCTGACATTTTAATATAGAAAGAGAAATGAAATAACTTGGAGTAATAAATCTAAGTGTTTTCTTTGTTCAGTGGATCGGTAGATAATCAGGACAATAGATCAGATTTTGCTAAAGCCAATTAGGAGATTTGCCGATGTTTGTGGTGATAAGGTTTGCTGTAGAACATGATCTGCTACCCTTCAAGTGAATAATGCAATTAAAATTTATTAAAAAATGAGCTCACACTGAAAGCTCTTTGTTTGAAATAAAAGTCATCAAATGCAATGAGATGTCTTCCAAACTGTTTCTTGAGCTAAAACTAAGCTCTTCTTTGGGCAACACTGAGTCTCCTCTGCTCCCATTGGTAGGACAGTCTACAGCTTTGGGTTCTGTTCCTGTTTTCAGCCATCATTCATTGTCCCTTGTATTCCTCTGTCCACATGGCAGGCGTAGGACAAGACTTGGCTATGGTTTGGGAACTGTGTGAAATAAAGAGAAGGAAAATATAATGGAAAAAAAAACAGCAGGTTTGCTTTCTTCTTCTTAGGTAAAGCAAAGGAAGAAATAGTCACCACATTTCAAGTGAAAAATCTATTAACCAAATCACTTATTTAATCACCCTAAACCTTCATTTCCTTTGGGCTGAACAGGCCCACTATTTAAGCTTGTTGCCTTACTCAAAGTGGGTGTAAAATAAGCAATACTAAAATGAATGAATTAATGGATGGTTGAGTGAATGAATGGGCCTAGCGACTTAGGAGCTGAAATCCTAATTGCATTGGCCTAGAAATATGGAAAATAAAGTGCTAATCTGTATGAGGGAATAATTAAAAAGAAAGAGAGGATTGGATGTCGGTGGTGTATCCTCACTTGGAGAGTTATATGGTATTTATGTAGGAGAGTGTCCTTGATTTGGGGAAACTAGAGTTTTAGAGATGGTGAGACATTATGCCTACAAGTCGCTCATATATACATATACACCATTATTATGTAGGGAAGGGAGGGATGAGCAAGTGTGGCAAAATGTTGCCAGTTGGAAGACCAGGATAAGGGAATTCTTTGTGATGATCTTGCAATTTTTCTGTAGGTTTGTTATATTTTAAAATAAGTTATTGTTAAAATTTCTTAAAGAAACATAAATAGGTTCAGAGGATGTATTTTTACTTCAAAGGAAGTGAAGTTAGGTCTGGATTTATTTCAGGACTTTAAAAATTCTGACCTATTTTAGGAAGCTGTTTTTAATCTCAGATTTACACTATCACATCATCATAAAAGTGAGGGCTACAGCCAGGGCTCCGCAGAAACAGAATCTTTGCTAGTTTTTCATTGGCTCGTTTCCCGTGACTTTCTCTTCTCCTTGTCCGCATTTCCCTTCCTCCCTCAGCCCCCTCCCACCCATGCAGCTAAAATGAAAGACCCTGGGGAGTGATGTAGGGTTTTTTCGCTCCCCTTTTCCCAGGGAAATCCAGACTTCCATTGCAAGCCTTGCCAGTAGATTCCAGTAAATACTTGGCTGTATGCAGACTCACCTTTTTTTTTTTTTTAAATCTACTGCTCCCCAGTAAAGCCCAGATTCCTTTGAAAACTAAGAGCTTTTTTTTCCCCCCAAAAAATATGTGTTGTTTATTTTCCTTGCACTTAACAAAAAGCCTTCAACCAACCAACTCACGTATTTCATTGCAGTTTGAACTCTGTTGGTGAAATCATGATTTCCCTCTCGTCATCAGCTGTGAAATATCCGGGAACCCCTTAGTGGTGGTGGGTCAGGGACATGATGTCAGGGAGGAGGTGCTGTGAGGAAAGGATGTTTGTTCATTGTCTTTGAGATCTTCATTGCTGTGTATGGGGTTCAGGGGCACGTTGTACATGTCCCGTTCTCTAGAGACCAGGACTTCCCAATCCTTTTAGTCTGAGACCTTGATCTTCTTGGACTGATGTTCAGAAGGCCCTTTACCACTTCCAGCCACCAAACAAAGCTCTCCGGCCCCACCTCTATCAAGTCAGTTAAAATCAATTCAGTTTTGAGAGCTTGTTGGACTTTCTGAAAACCTTAGGATAATTCAGTGGTTTTCAATTGGGAGCGATTTTTAACCCCCCCCCCCCCCCCCCCCCCAGTGGATATTAGGCAGTGTCTTGGGACAAGTGTCATAGATAGAATTCTAATGGATGGAAGCCAGGGATGTCAATTAGCATCTTACTATGCACGGCATAGCCCCTAACAGCAAAGAAGTATCTCACCCAAAATGTTGAAATAGTGCCAAGGTTGAGAAGGCCTGAAGAGACATCTGGTGAGGAGAAGGAGGATTCCTAATCAAAAGTCAAAGTTGAGGTCACAGTTACAAGCCCCATGGAATGATACTGTTTAGCTATCAGAAAACAGTTCTCTCTGCAGAATTGAATTTCCCATTAAATATTATGTGGGATTCCAGAAAGCCATCAAGGTCAGTCAAAGATTTTCAAGGCTGAGCTGAAAGTATGAGATCTCAAAGTTGCCTTACCAGACTGAATTTGCAAATCCACAATCAGTGTCCCTCATCCTTTTTCTGGAGGGGGAATGGGGAGGTTGTTACAGATGTATACAAATGTGTCCAGTATAATCCACAGACATTCTGCATGGCAAGTTCAGCAAGAGTGACCAACTTTAGAAAGAAGGGCATCAATTGAGGATGGACGCTTCTAGAAAACAAGGGCTACTCCAACGTGTTCATGCTTTAAAATTGTAACAGCCTGATAAGTCGTATGTATTTGTTGCTTTTTGCCTTGTGTTTCAAGCAGTCCATGTTTCCCTCATCCATGATAGAATGCGTGTATGTAATGGTCCAGCTAGATCGAGGAATTGGTGTCAGAGTTGAATATTTAAGTTTTCCTTCAGCTATTTTTTTTAAAAATAGGATGAATCCCTAGTGTGCATTTTATCAGGGAAGTAGCAGATTGCGTTTTTGACTAGAGACTAAGGCAGCGATACAGCAAGTATTTCTTGGGTTATAAAAAGGTATGAATCGGGATATCCCAGTCTCAACACTGTTGACATATGAGATCAGGTAATTCTTAACTGGGGGAGATGGTCTGTGCCTTGGAAGATGTTTAGCAGCAGCCTTAACCTCTACCCACTGGATTGCCAATAGTATATCTCCTTGGTCGTAATAACCAAAAATGTCTTCAAACATAGCCACATCCCCTACAGGGGAACATCACCTCCTCCCTCTAGTTCTATGGATTTCCTGCCCCAGAACTTTTCTTTCCATAGTCTAATGAGTATTAGGTGGGTATAGTCTGCAGTATTTCCCAAATGTGTTTGATATCAAATTCCCATTTTTTTTTTAAAGTCAGAGAAGTCTTTAAGGTTATCAAATTGTTCCTTTCTCCTTTCTGGGAAGATAAACTGTTATGATATAGAGATCATCAGTTTTCACCATCAATTCTGTCAATTATTTCCCACTGGTTTTTTTAATCCTTTTGAGAAAGTCACACACAGGTGATCAGTTTCTCCAGATGTGTGACATTAAATTGACTTTTCAGTACATGGATTTCTGAGGAAGAAAGTTTCTGAAGCTCTGCCTCTCCCTACCTTTCCTTTTCTGCTTTGCAAATGTTTTCTTGCTTCAGCAGGAGGCAAATGCTATATATTTACCAACTGCAGCCTCCATAGGACACATCCAGATCTGCCCCCAGAACAGCAGGCTCAACTCTGAGAAGGGGAATCAGAGAACATTTGAGATGATGTATCTCAGTCTCAATACTTCTATTTCTAGAAGGTCACTAATGATGGCCCCATAAACACTAGTGGTGACTCCAAAACTTTTGGTCCAGAGAAGCTCATCAGTAGAGGAAAAGCAAGCAAAATGCCCCCAAGACACTGTAATCAACCTCAGAAGTTTTGTGGTCGGACCTAAGTACTAATGAAATATTGGATTTGTCCCCCAGTGTCTAAAGTTTTTTTTTTTATGGAGGACCAGAGAAAATGTTTTTAGAATAAGTATGCTGGTGCCCAATTTAGAAGAGATGGTTCTCCAAAAAGCAAGTTGAGTGGCACCTTCCAGACTTAACTGGAAACTTGAATTTGCAATGGACTAACTAGGTAAAAAGCATTAAGAATTAGAAATTGCTTTTTGCCTTTTACCTAATTATAACCCGAATTATAAACCTAATTATAATTATGTAATTTGGAATTGGAGAAATAATAGCGAAGACCCCATTTACTGAACATTTCGACGAGCCAAGCCCTGGGCCTAATGCTTTATATGCAATATTACTAGTCCTCATAAAGTATTTGCAAAATCGACCTTACTATGTCCATTATGCAGGTAGGAAAACTGAGCTGTCAGAAGGCAAGTAAGTTACCCAGCATCATATGGTCAGTAATACTTGAAGCCAGACCTGACTCCCAAGCTCCTTGCTTTCCTACTCCCTCTCTTGTAGGGCTTTCCAATATTCTAAAAATACTGATTTTGATTTGGGACACATGAACGAAACAAGCTCTTGACCAAGTGGAAATCAGTTTACTCTCCTCTGCTTTTTAAACCACTGAAGTTGAGTCCTTCGTATCTGAGTGTTTTCTAAGGGTTTTCAGCCAGGTTTCCGGTTTTGTTTATTTTACTTATCAAAGTCTGAGGTAGCTGAATGTTTGTATTTTTAAACAGAACAATTTTAACAATTCACTTGGTTTTAAATAGTTTTCAAAGGAACTCAGAAATTAGGCTTGGTCACCCGGAATTCCTCAACCAGTGCTCCTGAAAGGACCTGGCTTCCCCCGTCCCGTGATACAATGATACAACATCCTGGTATGATGAGAATTGGTAGATTTTTAAGGAGAAGTCTGCTGGACTAAAAAAATAGGTCTTTCTCAACACAACCTGATCCTAACACTTGGGTAACCCAATTACCCCACTTAATAGAGAGGCTTGTGGTGGCTAGTTTGTATAGAGTGTATAGGGTGGTGGCAATGATTTATTTCTGTCAAATTCACTCTATAATTACCTCAGGCTTGATACTGGTTTTGCAGCTTAGAATCACAAGAGAAGAGATAGTACTGGTCAAACCCAGTCTGAATGATTCCAAAACCAAATTCATAACAACCACCTCCTTCTGTCCCAAACCTTGGGTTTCCTTGAGTAGATCTCCAAATAGTGTAGGAATAATTTAAATTCACCCATAACCATCAACTTAATTTTAGCCCCTTCGAATGCCAAGTGTTTCATGTTCCAGCCATTTACATTTTAGCTGGTTTGACTTTTTGTCTCATCCTTTCACAGTGGCATTTTGAGCTGTTTCTTTAACGAATTGGTGAGCAGGAGGGGAAGACAAGAAAAGCCACAAGAATGAATAGTGCCTGTGGCCAGTGAATTGGTCTTATCTGAATTCCCAATAGAACAATGTAAAGTTGGAGAATAAGCATGTAATTTAATAATGGTTAAGATAAGCTTTTTCCCTCCTGCTGAGATCTGTTTCTCTGGATACAAACTCAGATATGTATGCACATCTCAGCTATTCAGTAGTATTCACATCCACCCAAAAGCAAACTAACTACATAAACTACTTCCTCCCAAAAAAGTTGGACTTTTTCAGTGTAAGAATGTCTGACATGTTGGCATGTAAAGATGTTCCTTTCACACCAAGCCAATGGAGGAAGGTCCAGCTAATTAGAGAAAGCCAGACTGGAAGAGACAATTACATGAACTTTGCCCTGGTGTCTTTTCAATGACTGAAAGATAGACCAGTTCTTTGGGAAGAGGAAGGGGCTTAAGGGCTAGACACAGGTTGGGTAGATGAAAGTCCAGAGAGAACCTGCATGGCTTGCTTTTCAATGAAAGCATTCCCAAAGGTGACTTCAGCTTCCCAGGTCTGTTCCTGACCATCGGTGACATTAGCGTAAGTCATGAGTGGGTGTCCCTGAACATTGCCATCTTCTAGCACAATGACATCTCCAGGCAGCCTCAGTCATGGTCTTCCTTCAGAGTGCCAAGAAGTTCTGGTCACCCATCCCTCAGCCATAACTTTCCCACCAATTACTCGGGCACTTAGTCACTCACCTTTGCAACAGCTGAGAGTAAGGATCCTGGCACAAATATCTTACCCACTATCCCCCTGTCTTCCAGACCGCCTTCATGAACAATCCCGTGGCAAGCAAGCACAGAGTAGGCTTGTACCATTTTCACCTCTCTCCTGAAAGATGCCAATCTCATTATTCTGCTGAAGACAGTTTACAAAGAATCGGAATAGGCAGTGTGCTTGGAAATGGGGAATGAGAGGGCCTGTTAGGGACCCCAGGGCCAGGGAATGTACTAGGCCTCAGGTTCCTGGGGGCACCACTGGCGGTGGCCATGATAAAATTCACCAGGTGTTGCTTTTGCAGATTGTCTCGGTTTTCGGTTTTTGTCTTGATGGGGAGAAACATCACAGTATTTAACATTCTCTCAGAACAAAAGAACAAAAAGAACCTCCATTTGGGTTTCCCAATTCGTGTAGCTCATTTCATAGGCTGTTCTATTTAATATGAATATCACGTCCCCTCCTCTCATTTGAAGTTGTTTCATTATGAGATGGGGAGGGGGCAGCTGGAGAGCCCTGTGCCTCATCGTTCTTGGGGGGGATGAGAGGTGGAGGGCACGAGCCCTTCCTACTGCGTCCCCGTGTTGGCGTGGCCCCAGCATCCCCTGTGCAAGGCGTATTACAGGACCACCTACTTGGCTGTCGTATTGACAGCAGCCTCCAGGCGTGCTCCAAGTTCTGACATGTGAGTCTGAGTGCCTTTTCTCCCACAGTCTTAGACCTTTGTCATACTGCAAAGGCTGTCGGTCTTGGGGACGACAGAGATGGAAGCGTGGACTCATGCCCCATCCGGCTGGGATGACCGTGACTCCCGCATCTGCTTTCTTCCCTGGTGTTCCCTGCCAATCTCCTGCTTTCTCAGCTCCTTTTCATGGTAATAAGTGCCACGGTGGTCCTGGACATAAACAGCCATCAGGCAGACCTGTCAACATTGGCTTTACGCCCTGAAGTCACAGCCCTTGTTTCCTGGCAGAACTCTCTCTCCCACCCCAGTCATTCTGGTTCCCCAATACCCCCATCCGGAGCCATTCTTGTGTTGTGAGAAGCCCTCACTGTGCTCACACCCAGCAGGTCACAAAGGACTGTGACCACTGCCAAGGCAGAGCTGAGCAGAGCAAGGAAGAGAGGGCATGGCCGTTCGGTGATAGTGGTCACCGGTATGGAGGTTGTGTTTCGGGACATTAAAGGGATAACCTCACAAGAAGCAAATGAGAAACATAAGTAGCTCTTGAGATAATATGTATGAGCAGGAAATGGTGGAATAAAAAAAAAAAAAAGCCGTGGCATTCAGATGTGGGGTCTTTCTTTTTCTTACTGTCTTCCTATCTTCTGTGGCCAGGGAGACCATATTAATAAGTAATAGTTGGAAAGCGTGGAAAGGGTATTACAGAAGAGGAGGAGGCTTCCACATTTATGTCTGCTCTGTGGATTGCTCGGTGGCCTTTGGAAAGAAAAGCTCTTCACCTGCTCACGAGTGAGATTTGACCCAAGTTCCCTTCTTCATTCAGCAAACACCCGTGGGAGAATGCTAATCTCAGGGACTCCATTAGTTAACATAGATTTAAAAAAAAAATTAAAAAAAGTTACTCACCTTTCTACCTACGAGTTGGGAGATATTCTAAAAGACTCTGCTGAATAGAAAATGGTAGTAGTGGTGTTTGTGAATGGGTATTGGTTTTTACACTGTTTGCCCAGAACACCAAGAGCTCTGGCTCTATGCAGTGTCCCACTTCCCCGTGACGTGACTCTGTTGGGTGTAGGCAGTGCTGGGGCCCCCATTTTACAGACTACAAATCTGAGTTGAGAGAGGTTAATTTGCCCCAGGTGGCCCCAGAATAAAATGGCAGACGGCATGTCAGCCTGGGTGTGCCAGACTCCAAAACCTGTGACTCGGCAATGCTGCGTTTTAGAGCAAGATGGAGACAGGCAGGGAGCTTGGCCACCACTTATGAATGTCCACCACAGCCATGGTTCCTGAGCCACGTGAAGAACACCAGTATTTGTCCACAAGTCCCCAGGGGGATCCTATTCTCTGCATCCTAAGCCAGCCTTTACTCCTTCCTTGTTGTGTGACTGTGACACGCCGTGTCTCCTTTTCTCTAGTGTTGAATTTAGAAGATAAATAGAAGGACTAAACCATCTTTGAGATGTCTTACAGCTCAGACATTTGAGAGATGAGTCCTCGGTGAATTGGCAGGCCCACATCGACAGTCCGCGGCCTTCCATTCATGTCCATGCAAAGAGCCATTCACCAGGGAACAGAAGCCGTCACTCGCCGTGTGGCACCAGACAAGCCCCATAGGGTAAAGAAACGCTGAAAAATGGCCAGGAAAAATGAGGGTGTGGCCACAGCCAAGGGAAGATCTGGCCCTTTATTTATGTGATTGTATATTTATACTCTAATCATTTTTCTTCCCTGGGTGTTAAAGATGCCGTGAAGAAAGTAGTAAGGTCAGAAACACTGACGTTGTACAGGTACTGTCTTCCTGAGGGACTGAGGAAGCAGAGGCTTCTAGAATAGTCTTGAGAGACATGTCTTTGAGGTCCTTGCTTTTTGTTGTTGCCTTGGGTCTGCTGAGGTGGACAGCTTGTTTTCTTAACCAAGCCCTTTCTTCTGTGTCGTTTAAGGCAGAAGGTAGTGGTCCTGGAGCCCGAGCCTAACTCTGCTGCCTCCTGGCTTTGTAACCCTGAGCAAGTAATCTCACCTCTTTGGCTTTCCTGATCTGGAAAAAGGAACCCTATAGTTTCTAAGTTATAAGGTTGCTGTTGGGATGAAATGACAGAAGCCAGTAGTTTGTCATTCTTAGTAAGGGTTCAATAGAAGGTAGCTGGTGTGATTTCCAGTAGTTCTGTCCCAGCCGAAAGAGTGGTCCGAGGGTGGCCTTTTTGAATCTAAATAACTTGCGCCAAATCAGTTCAACATTCACACGCAGCACACTTCTATGACTGCTACAGATTTCACGCGTACTTTCACTTCCATAATTATCTCCTGGCTGCCTCTAGCGTGGAGGGCAGTACATAAACACGGGTGAGTGGCAGCCCCTGTCTTTTTCCTCCGTGGCAAGTCCACGTGGTTTTCCAGCCGCCACACGGAGCCACGTTGGGCGCTCTGATCCCCCAGGCTACGTCCTTGTGCTCTCATCCTGGCTTGGGAGGGAGAGTGTGTGCCGGCTGGTTTCGCCTCTCCTGATCCTATGATTCTCCTGCATACTTACTTCATTCATCCCTGGCATTGGCAAAGGCTGTCCTGGACCTTGGCTGCCAGCCTCGCATCCTTGCTACAGCCTGCTTTCCAGGCAAGACTTGACATCTGAGGACTTACACATTGCACCGACCAAGAACCCTCAGAGAGGGAGCCAATCGCCCCCGCGAGGTGATGTGCCGAATTTAACTGTCGTATCTGAGGGACTCACATCGATGCAGAAGTCAGTGCCTGGAAAAGGCTGGAAATGATCAGATGAAAATTTCCCTCAGCATATAAGAGCTGCAACCTGTGTTTATTTGATTATCAAAATGACAACTTCTTTAGGAAATCCTAAAAGACTCACTAATGAACCTGTTAGATATGAAAATTTCTACAAGCAGCTGCTTCTCTTCATTGGTGAGTTAGAAAGCATGAAATGAAAAGTGGTTTTCATGATTAGTTACCTTGAGAATTTCCTTATCACTTTTAGATCTTAATTTCAGGCAAATTATATGGGTGGTGAGTCATGCTGAAGCATTGCATTCTTTTTTTCCAAGTTGGTTCCATTCAAATCCCCAAATAAGAAAAAGGCACATAGGAATAGGTAGAAGGCAACGAATCTATATGTTAACCAGATTTTAAGGCATCAGAATTTTTTTTTAAGATTTTATTGAGAGAGAGAGGAGGGGCAGAGAGAGCATCTTTAAGCAGACTGTGCACTTGAGTGCACAGCCCTACATGGGATTTGATCCCAGGACCCTGAGATCATGACCTAAGTTGAAACCAAGAGTCAGATTCTCAACAGACTGAGCCGCCCAAGCGCCCTGAGATAATGGATTTGGAAACTACTTCGTCCATTTCATTTCATGAGAAATAGATGTCGGTTGCACCAGTAGTGCCCTTCAGATGAATTATTATCAGTGATGATGGTGATCATTTCACTGTTTTCCTTGTGCTGTTATTGTTCTCAACAGACATCTGTCTGCTTGGGCTGGAATCACGGAAGGAGAGGCATGTAGAAAGCACTGTGGTTACGCCAGTTCGGAAACAGCAGTTGTCTCTGATCCTCGTACCTCTCTCTATGGTGATTGGGATGATTAAATGAGACAGTGCAGGTCTTAGAGCAGTTCCTGGCCCATGAATGAACGTGAGAATGCTAGAGTGTGCCTTTTCTAGTTCTGCCTCTCCTTTTAGACTGTCCCTCTGATGCTATGATTACTGAATGGCTGTTTCCATCCACTCTCTTTCTCCCCCTTCCTATTAATGGATAGCTTGTTTGTACTGCTTATATATTGAACTGACTATCCCTATGGGCGGATTTGCTGTAAGTTCACCCATGTTCCTGTGTTTTCAGGTAGGCCTTTTCTTCACTCTCCTGAAGCCCCTGTTTGAACCCACGCACCCAGGTCTTTTGAGTTCTGTCTGTTTCCCACAAATAAAGACATCCTTGACTCCCAGGGCTGTTTCCCTGTACCTGTCATCACTATCCAGTTAGCCACACTGCAAACCTGGGAGTTCTTCCTGAGTCTTCCTCCTCCTCTGTATCCCGCAGCTGATGCACTATTTCTCCCTCAAAAGAAGTATGTCTTAAATCCACCAAATTCCCCCACCCCAACCCTCTGCATCCTCTTCAGAATCACCATCGCCAGGGTGCCTGGGTGGCTCGGCCGATTAAGTGTCTGACTCTTGTATTGGCTCAGATCATGGTCTCAGGGTTGTGAGATCAAGCCCTACGTTAGGTTCTGCACTGAGCCTGGACCCTGCTTAAAATTCTCTCTCTCCCTCGCTGTCTGTCCCTCCCCCTTCTCTTTTCCTCTAGGAAAAAAAAAGAATCACCATCTCCTCTTGCCTGGACCTGTGTAGTAGCTTCCTACTGTCATATTGTCTCCATTCTTGCTGTATTCCCATCCAATGTCCACTCAGCAGTCAGGGTAGAATTTTTGCAGCAAATATCAGACCATATTTGCCCAGATTTAAAACTCAGTAGTGATATTCCAAATCCAAGTATACGATTATGACCTGTGAGTTCTGTGTGGTCTGGCCCTGGGGGAAGCCTCGGGAGCCCTCCTGCAACCACTGCAGCTGGCTTCCCCCAGAGCACTCCTCTCCGTTGCCAAGCGGGCGTTTATTTTTGTCAACACACGGTCAGTGTTGGTCCCCGTCACTGGCCTGGAAGCTCCATGAGGGTGGGGCACGGTCAGCTTTGCTTATCACTGTGTTGCCAGCCCTTCACATAGATCTTTAAACTTAGTAGGCACTCATGTGTTTATTGAGTGAACAAAGGAATTCATCCCAAGTTCAAATTTAATTTGAAATTATTCAAATTAAATTTGTTATCTGTCAAGGTTAAGTTTCTAAATATTAAAATTAGTCCATTAACAGTAGAGATTTTTCTGTATGCAAGTCATTAGACCACTGGTTTGTAGGAGTATTTCAAGGAGCTTCATTCTATTTTTTTTAAAAGATTTTATTTATAGATTTGAGAGAAAGAGAGCACCAAGCAGGGGGGAGGGACAGATAGAGAGGGAGAAGATGACTCCCTGCTGAGCAGGGAGCCCGATGGGGAGCTCGATCCCAAGACTCTGTGATCATGACTGAAATGGAAGATGGATGCTTAACCAATGAGCCTCCCAGGTGCCCCTAGGAGCTTCATTCTAAAAACCTTCCAGAATTAGGTCCCAAGGCTTTATATACCTGAAAGTTCTGTAGGTTGAAAGATGGTTATTTTTGTTCTGGTATGAATATTTAAATTGATCTCCTTCCTTCTACACTGTGTAGTCTATTAAGATTTCCAGGGGCCCCTGGGTGGCACAGTCGGTTGAGCGTCCGACTCTTGGTTTCATCTCGGGCCTTGATCTCTGGGTCGTGAGATCGAGCCTCACATCAGGCTCCACGCTCAGCATAGAATCTGCTTAAGACTTTCTCTCCCTTTCCCTCTGCTGCCCTTCCCCCCACTTCCCTCTCACAAATAAATAAATAAATAACTCTTAAAAAAAAAAAAAAAAGATTTTCAGAATGACAACTCCAAATCGTAATACTCTCATAAGACAGAGCTCAAAGGCAGCCAGCAATGTTTCCATTTCCTGAAGTAAAACAGTCACAGCCAAACCTATTAATATACATATTGCAAAATCATCTACTAGCTGCTATTGAAATGTTTGTAATGATTTGTGCTTATTAGAGTAAGATGTCTGGCACATTTATGAATGATAGAACTTTGAACGTGCTTGGTAATAGCAGTTGGATTAATATTCGGCTCCGTGTTTTACAGGGCGCTATTTATCTATGAGGTACAAAAGGGCACTTCGGTAATTTCCGTTAACAAAATCACAGAGTTAGTGAGGGAAATGAGAAATATTGAATAGAAGGAAATGACACTTGAAATCTGTTTTCATTGCATTTTCACATTTTGTTCTTCATTCTTAAACTCATTTCCCTCTAAAAGTCAAGAACGTTATATTGGGAAATAATGTGTCTTGAAAACCTGAGCCAGCAGGCTTATGATCCAAGTGGTAATGACTTCTGTAATCGCTAATGAGGCAAATGGACGTAGAATGTCTCAGTGCACTCACTGGGGCCAGCCTCTTGCCTGTTCCGCAAGAAGCTGTCATATCAAATTTTTGTCCTGACTCCATGGGCACTTTGATTCCTAAACCTTTTTGAGAAACCTAATCTGAAATCAAAGTCAAGTTTCTTAGATGTGGTCAGACAAGGTCACATTTAAAACAGTTCAGTGAACTTGCAGATCAAAGTTGAAAGGTAATGCCTCCCTCCCCAAATTGGCACAGACTTACCTGCACGCTTACCTTTCAGTTTCTAGCGTGGCTTTTTCACCTCCTTCCCCAACCGACTGGGAAAATGAGAGTTTATCCTCTGAAAAATGGTCAAAGAGTTCCTTTAAATCATTTAATTAGGAAATTGGACACAGTTGTATTTTGGAAATGTACCTTTATCCAAATCAGTGTATCACAAGGCATTTTGTTGAAGAAATATCTTGATCAGAGATTGCGTAAAGTGAGATGTGCAACAGGAATCCTTACGAATTCATAGTGGGACTTAAAATCAGAATTTCGTGGTAATTTCTGGTTCATTGGCTTTATTTTTTGCCCGAAGGGTCAGGATTTGCCCACACTCTTGGGTGACCCAAAATGCTATGCAGGATTGCTGCTGTAAGGCTACAGACATTTTTCCCCCTAAGGCCACCTTCTTGCCATGCGGAACCTTGCGATATTACCTAAAATGGCTCTAGAAAAGGGGGGATGATGACTCGTGTTAGATATGATCTTAACATCTCACTACTCAGGTTTTTATCAAACTCCATGTGATTTAAAAAACAAAAACAAAAAACCACAACAACAACCTTGCCATTGCTTTATATTTCAGTGTTCTGTCTCTTGTGGTCGAGGGCATAAGCAACGAAATGTTTACTGCATGGCAAAGGATGGAAGCCATTTAGAAAGTGATTACTGTAAACACCTTGCTAAGCCAAATGGGCTCAGAAAGTGCAGAGGAGGACGATGCCCCAAATGGAAGGCTGGCGCCTGGAGTCAGGTGAGCGATGCTTCTCTGCTACGCTACGACTGCTTCCCTCTTCCCTCCGCCACGTGGCCGGCCGACACCAGCGTGTTGGCTGTGTTTCTCTGCACAGTTCCGGTTTTGCAGAGGGGAGCTTGGGGCCGACGGGGAAGGGGACACTCCCTATGTGAGCGCGCTTGCTAGCTGGGAGACCTGGGGCCTGTGGATTCAGCCCTTGGTGCCTTGCGGAATGCCTCCAGCAGGATGGTTGTTGAGGATGAATTCTAAGTAGTAGTGCTTGTAGGTGTCAGCCCTCTGGCCCAGAGTGGCCCTTCAGGATGCCTTCGCTGATGGCGTGTTTTAGTCCCCTCTACCACTTCAATAACCACGAACTCAGACTGCTGTAAACTTGACTCTGCTCACCTGGCAGGAACTGGGTCAGGATCGAGATGCTTACAGCATGGACTGCCACTGTGAAGGATTAGTGACTAGGTCTCTGCCCCCTTTGCTTCTGCACAACAGAGGTGGGGGACAGAAGGAGGAGCGCTCTCGCATTTTCTAGCTACGTGACCTTGGGTGATCTGTTTAACCTTCCCAAGCCTACTTCATAGAGCTCTTGTGAGGATTTAATGCCATAAATGAATGCCGAGTGCTTAATTCAGGGGTCTTAAATCTAAGAGGCCCTCAAGAGAAATATTTTCTTTGGATGAATGTGATGTGTCTCTCGGACGGGGAAAGAAGGGGGTGGTAAGTTCCCAAGAAAGCAATTACAGTCACACTCCACTAATTCTAAACATTTGGTAATCTAGACAGGAGCTGGGTGAGAGAATTTCCCTATTGTATTTAGCCAGGAACTTTTCAGAAGCTTCTGTTTACCTATAAACAACTGATGTGTGAACCGAAGCAGCCTGGAGGCTGATCTCTTCCTGCCTCACTCGCCCATCCTCTCAGCCTGGTTGAAGGTGCTTGCTTAACAATAATAAGGTGCGGTTTTGTATATTCTGTCTTTCATACTGCTCTTCCTCTCCGTTGCTTGGCCTCTTTGTGCTTTCACTGAAATTGTGGTTCTCCAGTGCAGCCGAGAATTACCAGGGCTTTTAAGAATCAATAGAAAAGTAGGTTCCAAGTTGGAAGGTTCCAGATTTGGTTCTTTCAGAGCCTGCATCCTGAGTCCCCAGAGCCTCAGAGAAGCTCCGGACGGCTGTGTTAACGTGGGGAGGAGTCGGGGATTCTCCATCTTGCCATGACTAATGGAAAATTCCTCTAGAAATGTGAATTTTTCTTAAATGCTCTGAGCTGGCATCATTGTCCCACATGGCGTTCCTCCCCACCCCTGCCTTACTCCCCTTCACAGAAATGCAAGACACGTCTTGCATCATTCCCTAGAAGAGCAGCCTCATCCTTCTTAAGGTCTCTCTCATGATGATCCTGTGTTCTTGTTTCTGTTTTAATTCAACAGTCAAAGCTTCAGGGTCCAACCAAAGCGAGTTCTTCCTCTGACTTCCCTAAGCGATCAGATTTCAAGGCAGTGTTTCGTATGGGTCATCCTTAATGGCTTGTCTAAGTGACTGCTGTCATCTGTAACTCCCAGCCCTCTTATTTGGAGAGCTATTCAATTCATGTATAAGCCCGCAGCTAACATTATTGGAGATACGGCACTAATTAGCTTGTCCTCTTGTAGACTTTCATGCTCTGTTGCTCTTCTTTATGTTCCTTGGCCTCTACTTATCTATTTGCATCATGCCCTGAATATTAAGTTTGCAGCATGAAAATGATGCTCATTTTATAGGCCAATTTATTCAATATAGAGATGATGAAAAGAATCTTTCACTCTTTATTGGTAAACACAGTGAGTTTTAATCCAATATTCTGGGATCTTGTTGGGAAGTCTAAAATTGCTTACAAAGCTGGGATGATTAGGTTTGAACACTGGCAGGGTGGTTTTTTTTTTTTTTTTTTTGAACATAAGGTAATAGGATTATCAGAATGCCTCCCTAGAAAAGACTGCACCTGTTCAAAATGATTGCCTAAAACAGTCTAGTCACCTTTGTAGAAAATGCAAGTAAACACAGTTATGTAATGGTCTGTGGCCAGCTTTGTAATGCCCTGATTTGATTTGTAGAAATGAATTATAAAAGCAGGCAAAACAAGGTGCTACATGGGAAAAATCTGATTTATGCGATTTAGAAGTATGCCTGAAAATAATCAGATGCAGTGGTTAATGGAGATAGACAGTCTGCATGGTTAAAGATTATTGGCTTACTAATGATCCATTGGTAAACACAAATAACCCCGAGGCAGTGATATTGAAGCAAGAGCAATGATTATCCATTTGCAACAATGTTGAGAAGATTTTATCTCTATCTGGTCCTTCTGTTTTCTGCTGATACAACATTCTAGTCGTCATCAATTCCAGGTAGGAAGAAGAATTAGGGCCATTTCTCATCACGTCGAAATGTCTGAGGATAATAGGACGTATAGAATATTAGGCTGTGTTGATTTTCATAGTCTCACCCTCGAAATTGGTGCTTTGAGATTTAATGTGGAATGTTTCATTTCTACATCTTTTGAAAATCTTGAATTTGTCAAGGAAATCTTTCCAATAAAAGGAAAGCTTATTTTGGAAAACATCCTCACTAAAATTTTAAAGCATTTTTTTTTTTAGAAGTTCCACATTCAATTTGTTGAGATGCTTTGGATCAAGAGATAAGGGATGCCCATGAAATTTTAAGTCAAAAATCGGCATCACATTCTTGATTCAGTTTTGATAAATGCAAAGGCTTTGGAGTCCCATGATTATAGAACCATTGCAGAATAAAAATTGTTTAATCCATTCGTATAGAAAGGTTTAAAAAAAAAATGAAGGTCAGAAATCAAAAGAATGAATGATCAGATTAGAATAAAAGTACCACTTTGTCATTGCTTGTCGATCATGAATTCACTCGGTCGATTCATTTCTCGGTCTTAAGGTACATGTCTTTTTCACACTTGAAACCCTGTATGCTCAGAACAGATCTAACAACCAATGGAATGCCATGATTTAATTAAAATAGCCCTTCTTTCCCTTAGTGATGCAAAACACAATGCTTTGTCTTGCCATTGGTCGTGTCTTCAATCGAGGGAAATGATTAAATTTTAAAAACCCTTCAGTGCTAATACCAAAATGGGAGCTGGCGAATTGCGTGATGAATCCACCAGCCGTTTTCGGTTAGAACTTTTCTTGTAAATTACAGCTTGGTTGTAAGCGTCTGATTCTGAACTATTCTGCTAATGTTTCATGCAGAAACATGGCGAATGTGTAGCTGGTGTCCTTTGAGAAATCAAGGAAACCATATGCACATTATGCACATAGTCAGTGATGAGAAAGAGAGTCGCTTGTGTACTCTCCATTATTTCGTTTGTATTTGAACTGTAAGCATTGATGTTGAATTGTTTGAATACAGGCCTCTCACCCACACTCTTGCTGACGTAGTATAGAAGACTGCATCCTATTAGCACCATATTTTAAAACTGGAAGCCAAATTCTAATCCAGAGTAGCCATGGCCCATTGCCTAGGGCAGAATTCACTTTGACTGCTTTGTGTTTTTGTCTTTGCTGGAGTTGATTATCTCTGTTGTTTGCCATCTTTGTGCAGGGTCTCTCTAAAAGACTTATTAGGAAGTATAAAAGATACATTCTGTCAAATGCTTAGCATGCAGTTCAGCTCTCAGGGGTGATTTTATACTCTCTGGACACTTGGCAATGTCTAGAGACAGAACTGGTTGTCACAAGTGGGTGGAGGAGGGGAGACATGACTGCCATTAAATGGATAGAGCCCAGGGAAGCTGCTAAACTTCCTACAGTGGCTATAGGACAGCTCCAAACAATAAAGAATTATTAGGTGGAGAAACCCTAGTATGGAGTCTGGCACATGGTAAGTGCTAAGTTAAAAGGTCACTATTATTGTTGGGACTCTTATTATTTATTAGAGTTGGTTCATATAGTTGTTTCTCAAGCTCGTCCCTCCTCTAAATAACATCACCACCATAATTTCAACAGTAATACTGGGAAAAAGTATGTAAAATACTTTCCAGTTTTCAAGTATATATATATGATTCCCCACACATCAGAAGTTACGAAGAGATTCTTTTTATCTGTGGAGATAAACATTGAAGTCCCCCTATAAGCTGGGGATTCTGCAGGGCAGGGAGGACAGAGAGATGAAACATAGTTCCCAGTTCAGTAGTTCAGAACTAAAAACATCTCCTTTCAAACCTGCACATTCCATGGTGGAATGATAGCAGGGGGAAACCCATTAACAGAGACTGCTCAACCTTTTTCCAGTAGGCACTAAATAGAAGATGTACTAGCACAGGAAGCATTGAGCACACACACATGCACACATCACCACATCCTCACCATGGCCAGGGTCATGCAGAGGTCTCTCTAATGCTCCCTGATTTATTCATGGGCTTTCCATACAAATCTCAGAGAATTCACCAAGCAAGCATGGCCAGCTCTGTGTGCAAATTGTTGCCTCCCTTGAGACAGCACAGGAAGAAAGTCCAACACAGAGAACTAACTAACTCTGACTCAGTGTACTTGCTTTTGAACAAAGATGACGGTAGATAGGGTATTCGGAAAGGCAAACTTTAGACTTTATGTGCACTTAAGTCATGGCAAAACTTTCCTTCTTTCCAAGCTGGCTTTGACATTATAAAAATAACAATTTTTAGCCTATCACTAAACCTTTCTGTGTCTTTATTTGCCTTTTGAGAAATTGTTGAACACTGGAAGAAGTGATTTTTGGTTAATGTTGGGTACTTACGGCTCTTAATACATTGCCTTCATTGAACCATAAGTAAATTACTCAGTAACACGAGCATCAAAAAGAGGTCTCATTTATTTAGAGCTTGAAGAGTACAGACTCTGAAAGTCTTTAATGTTTGTTCCTTTTTCTTTAGGTTATTAAAACGTTGTGAGATTTTGAATATATATCAGCCCTATGCTGTGCTCAAACTTGTCTACCTAATTAGTCTTTCTTTATATTTCCATTTAAATACACTCTTCTGGGAGTGTCTAGAGATATTCGTGTGTGTGTGTGTGTGTGTGTGTGTGTGTGTGTATACATATATATATATCCAAAGGGTTTTTTAGTTGTTGGTGTTTGTTGTTGATGATGATGATGTTGGAACCTCTCTGTCATTCACGTAGTGACTCCCCCAAGTTACAGTTCATTCATTTCTAGGGTAATCAATGGGAATATGAAACATGTAGCTCCCATGAGCATTAAATGGTCAATCTCTGTAGACAAGGCCATCACTTGTCTTTAGGAACCCTCCCATTCCACCCAGGACATAATGACTTTAAAAGTCTGGTTTCTTCTGGGTCACAGACTCATTCAATCCAATTAATACAATTAAACCCAAACAATAGTAGCTGTGTTGCCTCAAAATATTTCCTTCTCTTCAGCTAGCTTTGATGTGAACGTTCAAGCTCTTGCCCAGCATAGACCCATCGGAAATGATATGATTTCCCGAGCTGCTCTCTAAAGAGTATCAGCTCTTTTTTCAAAACCTGAAATGAAAATAAAATTACTATTCAGCAGAATCTATTGGGTGTGCTTCTCGCTAGTAAATTCCCATTAACCTCAGAGCGAGACAAATCCTGCTGCAGGTTAATTGGACAAGGATGCTTTTCTAATTGAAAAGATCGTGATTCTATTCTTTAAGACTTCATCTCAGAAATGCAGCTGTAATGTACGTTAAGTTTGTTTTCTCAATGCCAGACAAATTAATGGAGGCCAAGCTATCGCAAAAACTTGGTAACAATTTTAAATGGCTCAGTATAATAATATACTGTTCTTTCCAAGCAAATGTTGCCTGTAGTTTCTGTCAAAACCTTAATAAAGACAATAATTCTTGGCCTGCCCATAAGTAAGATTATGAAACCCAACAATGAGGAAACCATTAAAAAATTAATTTAAAGGAAAGTTAATTGCTGACTTAATATGGTGTTTTGCAACTTGGTCAACAAAATGTTTAGCCTGATTAACAGTATTTTTCAAGGGTTGGAAACATGATGCCCGCCCAAGGAAATGGTTTTTCCTTGTCAGCTTTTATTCTCCATATACGTATCCATCTAAGGTTGTAAATAGGCTTTAATACTTCTGTGAATTCAGTAGTTTAAAAAAAAAAAAAATTCCTTTGTCTCCGGAAATAGGAGCAAGGAAAGGAAGCGATGGAGAAAATAATTCTACTTATAAGGCCCTAAAAGCTTTCGTGATTTACTCTCCCTGGGTTATACTTTTAATCTGCCAAGAAATTCTTCTTGTACAACGGCACTGTGTCTCCAATTTTCAAGAACTTCCAGTCCTCTGGGATAGAAATCATTTGGGGTTTTTATTTCACATGGCAGCACTATTTATTTCGAGATTGGTATTAAATGTTTTATAATCATCTTTCCCAGCCTCATTCAGTCTCCAAGAGTTTGGGTAACTTTAGAGATTCCCCAAGACTCGAATACATATCTAACTCACCAGCTCTGAACCACAGTTAAGTTTGCAGATTTAAGATATTATCTTGGGTCCCTTTCATTGGAAATTAGAAAGCTTTGTAATAGTGGTGAAAGTCATTAGATTAGGAGTGCATTCCCCATGCCTGTGACCCTTCTCCACCCCTGTCACACACACACACACACACACACACACACACACACACACTCACACTCACACATACTCCCCACCCCACCCCCACCAAATGACCCAAAGCTCCCACTTACACGGTCTTTCTTCTTAGTGCTCCGTATCCTGCGGCCAAGGCACACGGCGGAGAAGTGTAGGCTGTCAGATGGGAGCTCACAAAATAGCCAGAGAGTCCGACTGCAACCCGTATACCAGACCGGAGTCGGAGCACGTCTGCCAAGCCCCGCCGTGTCCTCGCTATGCTTGGAGGGCAGAGGAATGGCAAGAAGTAAGTAGAGCCATGAAGTGGGCACCTGCCAGGCGTTTCGCTCAGCCCCTTGCAATCACCACATCCTTTATCCTGAAATGACTTCAAGCACGGTGACAAGGCTGGCTCTTTCCCAGAAGGTTTGCTGTCAGACGGCGAGGAGCAGTTCGCTCCGACCAGGGTGGGAGAGCTCCTCCTTTTTATGCAGTTCCTACGTCTGTGTTCTTGAATGTTCCAAGTCGGGCTGCCTCCAGAAACACTGTATCAGGCCTTGGGCCAAATGCATACAGCTATCTTCCACAAAAGGAGGGGGAGATAGAAGACATATTTTCGATACATATATCCCAACTTGGGCATCCCGTATTAGTTCCACCAGCCACAAGGCAGACTCCAGGTAGGACCTGCTCTGCGTGTGTCTCCTTTTGTGACTTTGACTGTCAAGTCCAAGACAGACACTCTTGTGAATCCCTGGTTAATTAGTGAAGCATTTCCAACATTTAAAAAAAAAAATTGATGGAATCTGAAAAACAGCTCAGTGGATGCAGGGATAGACCTGTTTTTCTCCCTCTCCAAGTTAATGTTTAGTTCAAGAAAACACTGTGTGTCCCTGGAGAAAAGTCTGGCTAGAGAAGGTAAGACTCTGGAGGAAGAGGGAAGGTCTGGTTCCAGAAGAGAACACGTTGTAGAAAGAGGGGAAAGAGTATAAGAAAGCAAAACGGAGTCCTCTGACTTTGGAATGAAACAAAAAGTACACGCTGTCAGCGCTTTAGTGATATGAATAATAAGGAATTTCCCACCAAGAATGGATTTTAGAAGAGGGAGAAACCGTGGCGGGCTCAGTGCTCTGAACTTTATGCTCATCCCCTTGCTAGGCAAAATGGGTGTCACTATTATCAGCCCACTTTGCGGCCAAGGAAACTGAGTTCTGAGAACCAGTGTCATCTGTCCCAGCGTCACATGCCCAGCAAGTAGAAGGAGTAAGACTTGATTCTAAATGTAAACCATTCTGAGATACTACCACTGCAGTTTTTTAAAAAAATTGGCACAAGTGTTCCTAGCAATACCACCTTGTTTTTTTTTCCAGGTGTATAGAGATATAATTGGCATATAATATTGTATTTATTTTAGGCGAAAACATGATGATTTGATATATGTATCTATTATAGAATAATTACCATGGTATGTTTTTAATAAGTGTTATAGTTAAATTTTCTCACCTCACATAGTTACAGGTTTTGTTTTTTGTTTTTTGTTTTTCCTGGTGATGAGAAATGTTAAGATCTACTCTCTTGGCAACTTTCAAATGTATGATACAGTACTGTTAACTATAGCCACCCTGTGTATATTAGATTCCCAGGACTTATTTCTGTTATAGCTGGAAATTTGTATCTTTTGACCCCCTTCACCCAGTCACCTAGCCCCTGCCCATCCCCTCCGGCCACTCTGATCTGTTCTCTCTATCTACAGGTTTGATTGTTTTAAGATTCCGTATATAATTGACACCATACAGTATTTGTCGTTCTCTGTCTGACTGATGTCCCTCAGCACAGTGCCCTCAAGTTCCATCTGTGGGGTCACAGGTGGCAGGATTTCCTTCTTTTTATGGCTATTGTATCCCATTGTAGATGTCGATGTAGATATAGATATATACATTTTTTAATTCATATGCCCATTGATGGACGCTTGAGTTGCTTCCGCGTCTTGGCTGTTGTAAATAATGCTGCAGTGAACGTGGGCGGCGGGAGCAGATATCTTTTCAAGTTAGTGATTTTATTTCCTGCAGAGAAATGTGCAGAAGTGGAATTGCAGAATCATATGGTAGTTCTGTTTTCAATTTTTTTTTTTTAAGATTTTATTTACTAGAGAGAGCGAGAGCACAGAGGGAGTGGTGGAGAAGCAGATTCTCCACTGAGCAGAGAGCCCATTGCAGGGCTTGATCCCAGGACCCCAGGATCATGACCTGAGCCAAAGGCAGACACTTAACTGACTGAGCCACCCGGGTGCCCCCTGTTTTTAATTTTTTGAAGACTCTCCATACTATTTTCCATAGAGGATGCCCTAATTTACATTCACATGCACAGTGTGCAGGGGTTCCCCTTTCTCCAGACTCTCAGCAGCACTTGCTGCTATTTTGCTAATAGCTGTTCTAACAGGTATGAGGCTGTATCTCCTTGTGAATTTGATGTGCGTTTCCCTGATGACTAGCAATGGTGAACATCTTTTCATATATCTGTTAGCTCTTTGTATGTCTTCTTTTGAGAAATGTCTGGCCAGGTCCTTTGCCCCTTTTTAGTTTGATGTAGTCACACCTGTTTATTTTTACTTTTGATGCCTTTGCTCTTGGTGTCACATTCAGAATGGTTATAGCCAAGACTAATGTCAAGGATCATACCCCTTATATTTTCTTCCAGTGGTTTTATGTTTTCAAATCTTTCTGATTCAAGACTTTAATCCACTGTGAGTTCATTCTGTGTATGGTATAAGGTAGGAGTCCAATTTCATTATTTTGCATGTGACTGTCCATTTATGGAATTCCCCACCATTTATGGAAGAGACTGGCTTTTCCCCATTGTATATTCTTGACTTCTTTGTTGTAAATGAATTAACCAGATCTGTGTGACTTTATTTCTGGACTCTCTATTCTGTTTCATTGATCTAGATGTTCTTTTTTAATGCCAATACCATTCTGTTTTAATCACTATAATTTTATAATATGGTTTGAAATAGGGAGCGTGATGCCTGGGCTTTGTTCTTCCTTCTCAAGATTGCTTTAGCTCTTCCAGGCCTTTTGTGGTCCCGTACAAATTTTAGGATGGTTCCTTTTATTTCTGTGAAAAATGCCTTTGGAATGCTGATAAGGATTACATTAAATCTGTAGATTGCTTTGGGTAATGGGGGCATTTTCACAATACTAATTCTTCCATGAGCACAGAATTTCTTCTCATTTATTTGTGTCATTTTCAGTTTCTTTTATCAGTGTTCCAGAGCTCTCAATGTATAGGTCTTACACCTCCTGGGTTCAATTTATCCATGAGTGTTTTATGCTTTTTGATGCAATTGTGAATGGAATTGTGTTCTTACAACTGCATTGCTAACCCATGTGGGGATCAGCCTTCTGCCCCGTCCTTCCCTCTCCCTCACCCCTCCTAATGGATTGGATCCATTTGCAGGCATTCACTTCTTCTGTCTCTTCAACTTTTTGCTTGTTTTCTTTCTATATGTTTTTTTACCTCCACCAGACAGTATTGTGGAGGAATGGCTAAAGTAGTTCAATTTCAAATTAATTTCACTTGAGCCACACAAGTTATTGGGAGCCCCAGGGGCTGTGGAATTCTGCAGACCTGGTTCATATCCCAGGACTGGGACTTGTTAGCCATGTGACTTAGAACAAGGATTCTTGATTTTTTTGGATCCTAGGGTTTGCCATGTGTAGAATGGGGATAATAATGATGATGATGCAGAGTTGCTCTGAGGAATTTAGCGATGACAGAGTGATTTGGGGATTGGTAATATCAGATACGGAAGGAAGACAAGGCTCCCTGATCTCTGTCTCCCTCGATGTGACCTCTATATTCTTTTTGTAGTCTTGTTTCAGACCCACCACTGCTGGCTTTCTCCCTCTCCCTCTTCATCTGGTGCCACACTCCACCCTGTGTAACACTTCCAAGGAACAAAAAGTAAGAGAGTGTTCCGAAATGAATCTAAGCTGACTGCTCAAGCTTTAGCCAACTTTTGAAAATGCTAGAGCCAATCGAGGAAATACAAGCTCCATTTACAATTCCTTCTGAATTCCAAAGAGTGGAAACCTTGCCAAGTATGCACTGAGGAAGTCCCTTCTCTGATCTTACAAAACAGGCCTAGAAGTGTGCATCTTTGCATGTTCTATGCAGATGGATCCTTTAAAAACATTCCTCAAATATTGCTAGCAAGCAGAACACCTACGCAGATGGCCTGACCTGTGGCCATACTTAAAAGTGAAAGGTTAACCATTCTCATAAAGACAAAAGAATCTTTAGGCACTGAGTAAAGCAGATTCTAATAGTTCTTCTGCAACCACGCTTTCTCCCCTGCCTGAACCGGAAGTGCAAAGTTTGAGAAAGGTGGACCTGGGTGGTAAGAGAGGGTAGAACACTAGCGGGCGCCCTCACTTGATATTGAATTGGCAAAGTGAGGCCCAGGGCAGCTGGAGAAGGGACAAGACCCATCAAAAAGCCTATGTAAAACATGCTGGGTTCCCTTTTAGAATGTCCTCACAGCAATTAAGCCTAGAGTGAGTGTTGGTAGCGACTGGATCCTAAGTCTTGATTACCTGTGGGCAGTTCCTGTTTGTGTCTGGCAAAGTCCTGGTATAATTATTCACTGTGCCTAATTTCATGATCAAAGGTATCCTTGTTGGGACGCCTGGGTGGCTCAGTTGGTTAAGCAGCTGCCTTCGGCTCAGGTCATGATCCCAGCATATCGAGTCCCACATCAGGCTCCTTGCTCGGCGGGGAGCCTGCTTCTCCCTCTGCCTCTGCCTGCCATTCTGTCTGCCTGTGCTCGCTCTCTCCCCCCCCCCTCTCTGATAAATAAATAAAATCTTAAAAAAAAAAAAAAGGTATCCTTGTTAAAAAGCACACTTGAGTAGAACGGCACCCTTCAGACCTTCCTCAGTCACAGCACTCAGCCTCCTCTCTTCCTCCTACCTCTGCGCCTACCCATTCCCTCTGCTACCATCTTTCCTGACACCTTGAGCAGACGTGTGTCTTGACTTTCTTACCCTCCATGAGTGACACCTTGAGCTGATGTCAGTGAGGATGCCAAGGCCCAGCCTCAGAGCTGAGGCCCACTGGATGCGATGTGCTGGAGACCTCCTACACCAATACAGGAAGTACTCTTCTTAGCAGTCCTTGGCAAGCATTTCAGAGCTCTTGTTTGCTTTTTGAGTGTGCATTTTTCTCTTTTGCTTCCCTCCTGTGAATTATTAAAACCCACTTATTTGTTAGCAAGATGTATTTCATGCTGGGCACATAGTAAACAGTGGCCTCCTCATTTTGAGAAATAATCCAGGTGTCCACTGTGGTGAGCACAAGGTCTGCACACCCATGATAGCATAATCATCAGGATGTTTTATGCAGTCACACAGTTGCACAGGTTGTGCACTGCACAATTCAAGAGCTACCATTCCCATAGGTTACAATATGAGTTCCATCCTCCAGACTTATATAGGGTGGTGGCCAGTCCTGATAATAAAAATATCTTATTGTTTATTAAGCTACAGGCCAAGTACTGTGTTGAATATTTTTATGTGGAGGACTTCATTTAACATTGCCATAACTCTCTAATGAAGTAATTAAAATTTCATCCTCACTTAAAAATGAGGAAATTTGAGGCTTAGATAGGTTAATTCATCCAAGTTCATGCATTTAGTAAGTAATAAGACTGGAATTTGAAGCCTGGAAGCCTGATTCTGGAACACACGCTCTGAATTTTATATTCTGTTGCCTCCAATGTCAACATTCATCTACATTGAATTATCTTATTTCCTTTTTAATGGCTTGTCTAGGCTCTTACTGAAAAGTTGGCATAAAGTACAATTCCCTTGACTGGGTGAGCCTCTCACATCCTTCAAACAATTAAATTCCTGGTCCCCTTGGTTGACAATAAGTCCTGTTGTTGGGGCAGTCTTGATGGGATGCAGCAGCTCAGGGGACCTCCTTCATTCATTGTGAGGCCTGGTGCCTGAGCAGCAGGGAAGGGGCATCAGTGTGCCTTAGTGATACTGTAAAAGTAGAGCTTGGGCTTGTAGATGGATGGCAAATAATTGGAGAAGAGAAAAATGCTGTATCCAGACATAAATGTTGGGCTTTTAATATCACCTGCCAACTTTGGGCAATTTATTTGACTTCCCCATGCTCAGTTTTGCTCACTTTAGAAATATAATGCTCATGAGGCAATAGTCATTTGAAAATTACTGTCATAAATGATTTACTTATTCATTGCATTATAATCTGACATATAAGCTTATTTATAGCAGCAGAGGTCTTTAATCAAATTTGTATTGTGAGCATGTGGGTTACATGTCTCCCAGCATTAAGGAGTAAATCTCCCAGGACTGGCAAGTATTCTTCCTTTCACCTTTACCCCAACTATTCTCTTGCCCCTAGTGCCTCTGCATCACAACGAGGCTGCCCTACTCCTTCCCTTACTTTGGTCACCTTTGCCTATTCTTCAGACCTCACCTAAGATGTCACTTCTCAGAAGCCCTTGCAGATCACATCTCCTCACCAATAACTGAGTCAGATGGCTCTCCTCTGAGTGCTCACAGCACCTGGAAAGACTGTGCTTGAGCAGTCAGCATCTTGAACGGTGGTGGCCTGATTTCGTTGTCTACTTTATCACCCATTTGAGGTCAGAGAGTTTGTTCACTAGAGTTCTCCCCAGCATTTAGCACAGTACCTAGAGCACTAAAAACACTTCTTGAATAAATGAACCTATGAATGAACCAGAAGGACAAAAAAAGGTAGGAGGAAGAAAAAAAGGAAGGAAGGAGGGAGGGAAAAAGAAAGACATTATAGAGCAATACATTTCCTAACCCCTTAGAATCATGATCTTCTCAAAGGTCTTTTAAAACAGCCAAGCAAACTGTTATTCCTGTAAGAACAGATCCTTTATTTTCTTGCCACATTGCCACAGACAAGCTGTGCTCAGATATGTCCGGCCTTCGCAGAACTGCCCACCCCGTGGCTGTTTGGCCCAGTGCAGAGACTTGGACCACTCTCATACATATTTGGATTCCAAAGGCTTTTATTGAGATCAGCTGTAGAATGAGTCCCAAGTTTACCTCCTCAGCTCAGAAAAGTTAGAAAAGAGCAGCGGGCCTTTGGTCAGTTAGTGACAAACATTTTACAAAGTTTCCAATAGGGAGTGATGAGGTTTGGGTGTGTGTACAAGCACCAGACATTGACCCTCTGATGCTCCTTCCCTCATTAATTTACTCAAGAAATCATTATCCAGCACCTGCAAAGAGCTGGGCTCTAGGCCTCAGGGATGCAACAGAGACTCTGACACTGCTGGGCTGGAATCGATGGGCTCACGGAGGAGAGACAGAAAACAAGCGCACAGACACGTTCTGTGAAATTGCCAAATGTCAACAACAGTGCAGGCACAGAAAGAGGCACGGTGCCGAGATAGAGACGGAGAATGACAGGCCAGTCCTACCTTCCCTCAGGTGGGTGGTTGGAGGGGGAGGGCAGGAGGAGGCGATTCCTGATAGAAGGAAGAGGACAGAGCCCAGCACGGCAGGAGCAGAGAGAAGGCCGAAATGAAATTGGACCTACAGCAGCGCCCAAGCTAGGACGTGACCTGGCGGCCAGGCAAGGGTTCAGGTTTTCTCTCAAACCATGGGGGAGATTAACAAGCCCCTTCTTGACCTGGTCTCTGCCCATCTTCCGAAATCCCCATCGCAGTTGGAACTTGTCACCTCCCCCAGCTGCTGTGGCCGTTCCCATGCCCTGCCGCCCCGTGACATTCACCTCTGGCCTCCAGGCGCACTGAGACCCTCCTGCCAATGTCCCCTTCTCCTCCTTGCCTGCTTAACCCATCTCCTCAGTCACTCGTCCTCCTCATCCTCTGGTGCTTGGGTACCCCGTTTAGCACTGGGTGTATTCTGGATGCTGGTCCTTCTTCTTTCTTGCTGTCAGAGTTGTGGAAGACCCTGGCGGCTTCTTTAGCCATCATGCTCCGTTATGAAACCCATGTCTGCTCCTACAGCCATACGAGGCAGCCCTAAGTGTTGAACACCAGTGCTCACAAAGTAGCCAGCTGTCCTGCTTTGTGGACCACTGGGTGGGAGTAGCAGCCATCTGAGTGTCATAACAGAGAGAGCACGTGGATAGGAAGATGTCAGACTGTAGCCCAGGGCCCAACATAGAACTTGGCCCCAGGCAACTATTGGTTGGATGGGCGAGTAACTTTCAAGGTATCAGATGTCTTCACGCTTATTATTTCTGCTTTTTTCCCCTGCAAATATACTGATGAGGACAAGGATGTCCATATTCCATGTACCTAACTTTAAAATGAGCTATGAGAAAGAACCTATTGGTCATTTGAAGAACTGCTTTTTCTTTTTTTAATTCAAAGCATTGTTAGATAAACTGACTTATAATTGCTGTTCCTTAGGACATAAAAACTCTACGTAGCACACACAGAACCCTGTGCTGTCAGGGCCCTGATTTGTTCTGTGACTCTTCTGTCCACACACTAGCTCATGGTGGTTGTCTCGCACTAGAAATGGCACTACAGATTATATTATCCGTGAAGAAAATCAGCAGTCTGAAAAGGTAGAGCTTGTGACAACGGGAAGTGATTTTTTTTCTACCCATGATTAGGACATCTCACAGAAAAAGTGTAAAGCAACTTCATGACCATTTCTTAGGAAGGACAGTTTCTACCCATTGCATTAAATGACCCTTTTTAGACCATCACCCTCTGGTCGACCTATCCGGCTAAATAAAATAGTACCTTAAAAGTTTATTTTAGGTCTTCTCTGCTCTCAGATTTGGACAGGCCTTTTCCTCCTGTTAATTTCAGCACATTTTAAAGGCATATGTAGCGTTCAGGACAATGAGCAAGCTACCCGACTTAGCCTGGCCTCCATGACCACTGACTTTCTGAATTCCAGTGTGTCCTCAAATTCAAGGAGGCCGGTGGTGTTACTTATACACTTGGTATATAGTTTTTTTGTTTTGTTTCATTTTTTGTTTTTCTCAATGCTGCACGGAGAATGGAGGAAACCTTTTGGAAGTTAAAATGAGGCTAGCTGAACTTTCTGGCTGTTTTTAGAACATTCTAAGTCATATTCTAGGACAGAGGAGAGAGTTCTTAATCCTGAGTTGGGGGTTGGGCAGTAATATTCCCAAAAGCTGATGAAATGCAGCAGCTTGGATGGGTTGGCTTTCTACTCACCAGCCCCTGTACTCAAGTCAGGACCCCGGGAGAAGAACCTTGCCAGGTAGGTGACCTTCACAGCTGCTGTTGACTAATTCCAAAGCACTGGACAAGTCACTCATTCACTTAGCTTAATTTTTCTTAAAGTTATGTTCACGATGAGGTTCCCCAACTCCCTTTTCCACTGTTGGCAAGAGAGTTTTTATGCTAGTTAACCTTTCTTAAAGACCAAGGCAGAAGCACTTAAAAAGCAAACAGGGGTCTAGGAAACTTTGCATTTCTGCTTTAAAGTGTTACTTATTGACACAGACTGTGGCCCTGGGGATGGGTGGAAAGGAGAGCATGCCGAAAGGTTTAGTCCCGTTTGGGCTGCTCAGTCATCGGGATCCGAGTCTCCTAGGTCCTGCTTTTCTAAGAAATTACTTTTTCTATGGGCAGTTAAGTATTTCTTTTGCATTTATCTATACATCACAGATTAACCACACTTTTGTTTTGTTTTTTAGCATCCAGTGGGTCTGTAACTCCTTCAGCTTTTTTTTTTTTTTTTTAAATAAATAAACAGAAGTGTCCTCACTTCACAATAGTGCCCAGCATACTCCAGAGGCCCAGGAAACCCCAGGCAAGGGTTGAATTAGGTGTCTTGGGAGTGATTTGCTTCTCCTTGCTAATGCTACAGAGCTTTCAATTTATATTTGTACCCCCAGAAAAATTCGAATGACTCCACACCCTAGACCCTGCAGTTTGTATCCAAGTAACAGAAACAGCGAGTTAAATCTGCAGATTGGAAAGGCTACCAGGACATATCACATAGTCCTTTTACTTCCTAAAACTACAAAGTGGCTTACAAAAGACACGGGGTACATCACATGACCCAGCACTTGTACACCTGGGTAGACTCAAGAGAACTGAAATCCAGTGTTTGAACTTAGACACGAATGTGCGTGGTGGCATCATTCACAAGAGCTGAAAGATGGGAACAATCCAGTGTCCAGTACCATTTGAAGGGACAAGATGTGGTATAGCCACACACAGATGATTATTTGATCAGAGAAAGGAATGAAACCCTGATACCCACCACAACATGGGTGAACCTTGCAAACATCAGGCGAAATGAAGAAGCCAGTCATAAAAGGCTGCGTGTTGTAGGATTCCCTTTATGCCCTTTGGCATCCCTTTATGGCCTTCCAAAAAGGCAAACCCATAGAGACAGAGAGCAGGTGGTGGTTGCTACAAACTGGTGGTTGAGGAAGTCAGTACTGACTTTTAAATGGGTATGAGGTCTCCTTTTGGAGTGATGAAAATGTTCTGCAACAACATAGTGATGGTGATTGTACAACATTACAGATGATTAAATGCCACTGAATTATCCACTTTAAAATGGTTGCGATGGTAAATGTTACATGTATTTTAATACCAAAAAAAAAAAAAAGAAAGAAGAAGAAGAAAAGAAAAAGAAAGAAAGGCATGGGGTATCTGGAAAGACATTTCTGAGTCAGACTGGATCCCAAACTGAAATGCCTTCAGGATGAGATGGGTAATAAAGAGAAGGATGTGTGACAGAAGACAAAGACAGATTGGGGGGGGGGGGGGGGGGTTCTGTGGATCTCCCAAATACTAAAAAGAGAAAGTTTCAAAGATACCATGCTAACGATAGCTCTCAGTTGTTGGTGCGTTAGGTAAGGCTGAGGGAAAACAGAGTGTGTGGTGCTTGTGTGAAGGAAACAGGAGGCCCCTCCCTGGCTTAGCTCACTGTGGTTTCCAAGGTAGTTTAGAGTCATCAAATGCTGAGTGACACAGATGCTTTAGATTGGATAGGCTTTGAGAAACCTTTAGCAACACAGATAACGAGGCTAAACTTCAAAGGGAGTTTGCCGTTGGTTAAAGAGAAAAGATAAAGAACTTGTGGGCAACACAGAGATAGTCCTAGAACAGAACTTGCCGCTTGCTCTATATTCCTGACTTAGTTTATGGGCATAAAAATGAGTGTCCCATCTACCTCACAAATAGATGTTTGATCTGGAACAGGGCATGTAGGCTAAGTCCCAGTTTCTCCACTTGAAAAATGGAGATCACAGGACTTGCTAAATCTCATTACCTACCCGTCTACATCCTCTTTGTCTGTCTTTGCTCCTAAAATATAAGCTGCTCTCTGAGAGCAGGGACTGTGCTGTGCATGTCCATTCTTTTTGTCCCAGGACCCATCCCGGGCCTGACACTGGGAACTTGGTGAATATTTCCTGAGTGAACAAGGGATGAGAGCAGTCCATCCTGGAGAAGAAAAGGCAATCGGGGGTCCCAACAAAGCAAAGTATGACTTGGGAGAACTGAAACTTGTCCTTCATGCTCCTCTGGAATGTACAACTAGGACAAAAGGTTGCAGTCTGCAAAGTGATATGTTTAATAGTAAGATGAAATGGGCCGTCGGACGGTGACAGCTTCCCTGGCTCTAGAGATGTTTAGCAACAGTGTGATAACCACTTTGCTGAAAGTTTTAAAGAGATTCCATATTTGAGTGAGTAATCAAGCATCAAGGTCCTTTCCACACCTAATCCATTCATTCATGCTTTCATTCTTTCAGTCCAGTAGCCACTTACCAAACACCTATCACTGTGCCTAGAACAGTGTTGGGGGTAAGGGGATAAAGCAGTGAGTTCTCTGATCATTCCTGCCCTCAGAGGCCTCACAGTCCTAGTGGGTGTACAGACGGGAAAATAAATCTCTCCAATAACAGCATACAATAAACCATTTATTACTTTTCCATATCAACACTGTCTTGTCTGTCATGAACAGTGCACCAAGACGTGCGGCGAAGGCTCCAGGTACCGCAAGGTGCTGTGCGTGGATGCAGAAAAAGGCAGCGAGGTTCACGGCATGCACTGTGACATGAGCAAGAGGCCAGCGGACCGCGAGAGCTGTACTTTGCAGCCCTGCGAGTATGTCTGGATCACAGGAGAATGGTCAGAGGTACGTCCCTGAGATTTTGTAACCACCTTTAGGTCAGCGACACCTGAGAGCAGCAGAGGGACCAGGGCAAGAATGGGGAAGACTGGGACCCACCTGCCAGTTCTACCTTCTGGGGCCAGAGCCCCCCATATGCAAAGTGGGACAGCACCTGAGATTGTCTCTCAGTTCCCCTCAATTCTGTGACTCGCCATGACATCCTCTTGGTAAGATAAAGGAGGAGAACTAGGACAGGGCCTGAAAGTTCATTTGATACCTGTGGGTGTCTGAAGACAGTTAAGGTAAGAAAATGCCCTTAGTGTCGGGGAGCCAGCAGGGAATGGTGGAGACTGTGACCAACCAGGACAGACCACGTGAAGAGGGCAGGCTTCTCTCCCTCTCCGGGGGAGGCCCTGAGGAAATATGCATCCTGTGTTACCAGACCTGATTTTTCAAGAAAGGACAAAAATCTGAACTAACTAAATCTAACTAACGAAATCTAACTTTAAAATATGGACTCCAATCTTGTATTTGAAACATTGTATGGGGCAAACCAAACACTTTCATGGGCTGGATATGGGTTGCTCGTTTAACAATCTCCCATTCAGAGGAAGAAAATAATTTTCCACAATATTCAAGGAATCAATTTCTTCTTCTCCTTGTGGGTACACAATGCCTAACGCAGAAACTTTTTAGTATTAACGTACCAATGGTAATAATAGCATGATCGTATTATTTGCAAGCCTCATGACATTCTCAAAGACGGAAAGACCTGTAATACTCAAACCAGTTGTCATTTGCCCCAAAGAAATGAGAGATACAATTACATGGGCTCATAGCAGAAGTGCCGGAAATTTTTAGGTAATATGCTCGTTGTCCCTGGACCCTCTTCCAGGTTTGACGGGGCAGCCATCTCACATTTTAATAGAAGAAATATTTGCATGTAGGTGATATGTGTGTTGGGTGTTGAATTGTTTCTGTCCTGTAGCTGGCCGAAAGTCCTTTCTAAACATGTCTCCCCACCCTTCTCTTTATTTTTGCTTCCCCAACCAGGGGACATCTAGCGGGGTCTGGAGACATTTCTGAATGTCGTAGCTGGGGGAGTGGGATGCTGCTGGTATCTAGTAGGTCGAGGTCACGGATGCTTCTACACATCCTCCAGTCCATGGGACAGCCCCTCCCCTGCCACACACACCCCGCAGAAAGCCATCTGGCCCAATGGGCAGTGGTGCTGAGGCTGAGAGACCTCAGCTTTACCCCAGCTCTGCATGTTTTGAGTTTGCTCTTAAAAGAGGGGCGGGGAGACATGGTCCAAATCATTGGAAATAGATTTGCCATTGGCCAGACAGGGACCTGGGGAGGACAGATGCTTGTTCAAAACAGTCTTTGCCTTTGGGTTGAGGCATAAGTTCCAACCCATTCAAATTCCAGGGAGGGTAGGGGGAAGGTATCCTCCAGAGAGGGCTCCTGTCTTCCTTTCAATTCACCTGTCCTAGTTCCTCTTCAGGCTTGGTTTGGAACTTCTGGTTCTCAGCGCTGCCCCACCAAGCCACAGCCTGACTTGCAGCAGGGGAAAAGCCTGCCCTTCTGCCTCTCTCCCTCCTCGGGCCTCTGTCCCTCCCTGCCTCGCCTCCTCCTTAGTTGGTTTCCTGCTTAGTTCTTGGTCATTCATCTTTCTGGAGTTTCTACACCTTTCACCCTATGAACACTGGCATCTTTATCTTAGCCAGTCTTCTCTGTGTCATTATTATTATGCTAAAAGAATTTTGATCTCTTTCTAAGACTGAGTCATGTCACTCCTAGAGCTTTATTTTAACCTTAATCTTAACCTCCAACAGATGAGATTTGAAGATTTAAAAAAAAAAAAAAAAAAAAAGCCTTCGGTAATTCTGCAGATTCTCAATTGTATCATGCATCCCAAACTGCATGTTTACAGGCAAAGTTACGAGGGTTAGAGATAGGTCCTTACATGGATACAAGGACCACGGTACCAAAGACGCTGGACCAGAAATCCCTCTAGAAAAGCTTCTGGTAAAACACAAGAGCCACAGCAAGCCATGCCTTCTCCCTGGGACCTCTGGGACCTGGCAAGCTGTGTGCTTTCCTCTGAGCTCTCCTTGAATGGGGGAGGCCTGGGCCAGATGAGGAAAGAGGATCCACCCCCCACACACACATGCCCCACCCCCACCGATGCATGTGTTTTCTCTGCTCAGGCCTGAAGTGTCTCACCAAGGCAGGGAGAACACATTCTTATGATTTTTATCCTGTTCCACTCTTCTTCTCAAATTAGATAAGCAATAGATGCTCACGACGAAACAAGCACATGACCCTGAGACATGGAGAATCCAGAGTAAGGGCTTCCCCACGCCCTCCTACCTCCCAGCCTGGACAGACAGAGCATCTGTGGGCTGTCTGCCCTAACATGAGACACCACAGACGAGCTCAGCCCTCCCCGGCCCTCCCCGGGCCTGCCGTCTGCTGGCTCTCCAGGCATTTAAACGGCAGCAGCCAAAGAAGGAAGAGTTGTATGCAGGGCGCTTCCAGGTCTCGAGCCAGCAGAAAAGGAAGGCGTAGGGATGCTCTGTGGGCCTCTGGCTGGGCCTATTCTCTCCTCACCTCTGGGACTTCTTCAAGGGGTGGCTTCTCCCCAGAGCAGTTACAGGAGAGGAAAACCACGTGGCTTCAAGCAACTGCTCAGGAGACGTTCGGAAAGAACAACACGGTGGCTTTTGAGACCTGCTGGATACCGTGGTTCCTCACCCCAGAAAAAGCATCACACTCCCCTTGCTGTGGTCTATTTTGGGGTTCACTAAGGTCACCTCAAACAGCCTTCGGTTTCAAGACTCCTGACCCTCTCACTTAATTTCACAGAACACCTTCACCGGAGATGGCTGGTTATTTGATGACAGTGTCTAAAAAGACCATCAAAACTAAATTCACTGTACTTTAGCTTTTAAATATATTGTATAAAATACTTAGCTTGGGAAGTAGAACATATTTGAAAATTGCATCAATAACCAATTAGATATCCCATCAGGGGAAGGATCTTGGACACTGTAAGATAATCGTGTCTTTCTCCTTTTCTGTATTGCTTATGTATTTTTAAGTGCTGTGTAATTATGGTAAAAAGGTTAAGTGGTTGCCTGATCTGGTTAGATAGAGAGAGAGGGTAGAGCAGAAAGATAACATTTCAGTCAAGATATACAGGCAGGGAGAGAGAAGAGAGAAGGACAGACAGATAAAGCAAAGCACAGGAAGCCAGAAAGGAAAAGTGTCCTGGAGTCACCTGTTGGCTAAGTGCTTGGGTTTCACACATAACTCAGGTGGGCTGTGATGCTGCCCCCCATCCCCCATGGCCACAACTCTGGTGCAGTCACTGTAGGTTTGGAAAAACATGCGGTCTGGGCTGGAGATCCTATAAATAGGGCCGGGGACAGCTGGAGCCCTGCCCCCTTTCTCCCCTTGAAATCCAAAGAAGGGGCCCAAGGGCCCCCTCCCCACACCTGCCCTGGGGGCCTAGAAGATGGAGTGGAAGCCCTAGAGCCGGGATGCAGGATGCGTGGTTTCGGGTTGCATGGCTCCTGTGTGCCTGGGGCCTGCCACTTGAAATGCATAAACAAGCTAATAAAGTGAGAGCTTTCTGCAGTGTCCTCAGGGGTCAGCATCCGAGGTAGAGGTCAGGGGCGTATTGTGAGCTGCCCCCAGGCGCCACTGCAGCCTCTCCTCCCAAACCCTGTCTTCCCAGTGCTCAGTGACCTGTGGAAAGGGCTACAAACAAAGGCTCGTCTCCTGTAGCGAGATTTACACCGGGAAGGAGAATTACGAGTACAGCTACCAGAGCACCATCAACTGCCCCGGCACTCAGCCTCCCAGCGTCCACCCCTGCTACCTGAGGGAGTGCCCCATCTCGGCCACCTGGAGAGTCGGCAACTGGGGGAGCGTAAGTAGACCAGCTGCTCACCAAATCCGAAAACACCGGGATCCCAAAGTCCGTCTTAAACATGTTCCACCTGACCCATCCAAAGGGATTCTGCTCCCGGCAGAGGTGATGGGAAGCCACGGGAGTTAGGGTCTTGAAATGGGCTCATGGGAAGAGAAGTTCTGTTCTTGGGTGGCAGGGTGGCCCCGGTGCATAGAGCACGGGCTCTGAAGCTGGAAAGCCTCACTGAGAGTCCTGGTGATACTACTTCCCAGTTAATGCAAGGTACAACACTTTGGCACCTCACTTTCCACATCTGCAAAATGGGTGGCTATGAAGAAGAGATGAGTTGATGTGACAGCAAATGACGAGTTACCTGTATTTTACCACAGGGCTTTTAAAAACAGGCCCCTAGAACTCTGTTAGAACTCTGTAAGCGTGACAGAAGAGCTAGTCATTGTCTCTGTGGTCAGGAAGTCAACATAGCCTAGTCCCTCCTTAATGGGGGTATTTCATTGTATTAGGGGTACAGTAAGTGAGACTAATTGGGACTGCCCTGGGATCTTGCCACCATCCCCAGCATCGACTCAGTGTTGGAGAGTGATGCGGTGAAACACGGAATCACTGAATGTGGTTAGGGTTTGATTCCTGGCTCCACCATGACCTTGAATGAAGTTCTTGACATGAGGGCCCCAATTCCCTCTCTATAAAAACAGAATAATGGTAGTACTGTCTCAGAGAATTTTTGTGAGGCTTAAATGAGGAAAAAATATATATATATATATCATATTATGTACCCATACCTATGTCTTTATAAATACATATATGTAAGACACACATATGTATAAGCATGTGGGTATCATAGCACAGAGACAGGCCAGCCATATGCATCCCGTACATGTACGGGTGTTTAGCAGCCTGGGGTCTGAAATGACACTCAGGACATGATGCCCAAGGCTGTGAGCTGTACACCACAGAGCCCGTGCCCCACCCCCCGCATTCTGCAGTGGCACCCCAATTCTGCTCTGCCTTGCAGTGCTCGGTGTCGTGTGGCGTGGGAGTGACTCACCGGTCTGTGCAGTGTTTAACCAACGAGGACCAGCCCAGCCACTTGTGCTCTGCAGATCTGAAGCCAGAAGAGAGGAAAACGTGTCACAATATCTATCACTGTAAGTTGGCCCATGGAAGCCATCTCTCTGCGGCATGGAGAACAGGGTTTCTTTGTTTCTTTGTCTGTCAGCCTACCCTTTTAGGAACAGGAGAATTTATAAGAGAAATTAAGATGGGGGATGTAATACACAGCATGAAGCCTGTAGTGAATAGGGCTGTGCAGTACATTTGAAAGTTGCCACGAGAGTAGATCCTAAAAGTTTTCATCAAAGGGAAAAAAACATTTTTGTCTTTTTTTGGTATCTCTCTGAAATGATGGGTGTTAACTAAACTGATTGTCATTATTCACAGGGTATGGATGTCAAGTCATTACACAAAACACCTTCAACCTATACAGTGCTACACGTCAATTACCTGTCCATAAAACTGAAGGAAAAAGATAAAATAAACCTTTATCCCCCCAAAGGGAAAGAATTAATTTTAAAGAAATCGCCCCCCCCCCCCCCCGCCGCCTTTTAAAAACCAAATAGCATTAGTGTGAACAGGATATTCACTCCACAGACCATCGGTGGACATCTTGGAGCACCACTCTCCATTTTTGCATTTCATGTTTTCTAGGTGAGTTACCCCAAAACTGCAAGGAGGTAAAGAGACTGGAAGGAACCAATAAAGATGGTGAATATTTCCTGCTCATCAAGGGAAAGCTCCTGAAGGTAAACGTTGGACACCAGTCATTATTTCTAGAATGATCTGGGAGCGCGTGGCCCCGGGCCTCATCATCTGGCTGCTGAGCCGCTGTTCATTCTAAATCCGTTATTTCTGGTCTTTCAGATCTTCTGTGCAGGGATGCAGTCGGACCACCCCAAAGAGTACGTCACGCTGGTGCACACCGACTCAGAGAATTTCTCCGAGGTGTACGGGCATAGGTAGGAATGCTCGGGCTCAGAAGAGCACAGACGCCTGCAGACCCCCGGAAAGACCGCCCCATCCTCACCAGAACATTCTCCCTGTAATGCAGGTTGCACAACCCCACCGAGTGTCCGTACAACGGGAGCCGACGGGACGACTGCCAGTGTCGGAAGGACTACACAGCGGCTGGGTTTTCCAGCTTCCAGAAAATCAGGATAGACTTGACGACGATGCAGATCATCAGTAAGGGCCATGGAGCGTCACGGGGGAGGGAATGTGTTCGTGAGTCTGTCCCTTCAGAGAGCAAGCTGCACACTGCTCACTGGCTAGGGACCAGGCGCTGAGATGCCAAGGGGAGCAGGATGAGCTGCTGGGGCCTGGCGACGGCAGCCCCGTCCCAGCTGCGTGGGGGCGGGGCTTGCCCCTTTCCGTTCCCTGCCCTGCGGCCAGTCCCTGGAAAGAGACTGCTTGCTCGCAAGGGGCGGAGCTACGCCACACTGGGAGGCCGGGGAGGGAGGGTGGGGGGGTGATGAATGAATGGAGGAGGTGTAGGTCTCCGAAGGGAGCTAGTGCACTGCGGGGAGACAGGGAAGCACCCCCCAAAACGGGACTCTGAACCCAGAACTGAAGGTCCCCTAATAGCAGGGCGCAGGGTATCAGTGTCAGGAAGGGAAGGGTGGAAAATGTTTTTAAAGGAGAAGAAAGAACAGATACAAACCTCGAAGCTAAGAGACTTGTGTGCAGTCATCTGTCTCCTACGCGGCTCCCCCTTGCAGAGCATACGCAGGAGCAGGGCTTATGCCAAATTTTATCTGATTGTCGGCTTATGGAAGAAAAATGGCGCACAGACTTACCTTTTTTCAGCATATCTTTTTTAAAGATTTTATTTATTTGTCAGGGAGAGAGAGAGCACAACCAGGGGGAGCAGCAGGCAGAGGGAGAAGCAGGCTCCCCGCTGAGCAAGGAACTTGATGCAGGACTCCATCCTAAGGCCCTGAGCCCAAGGCAGACATTTAACTGACTGAGCCACCCAGGCGTCCCCAGACTTATTTATTTATTTATATTTTAAGATTTTATTTATTTATTTGACAGAGAGAGATCACAAGTAGGCAGGGAAGCAGGCAAAGGGCAGGTGGAAGCTGAGCAGAGAGCCTGATGTGGGGTTGGATCCCAGGACCCTGAGATCAGGATTGGAGCCAAGGGCAGAGGCCCAACCCACTGAGCCACCCAGGCGCCCCAAGACTTACCTTTTTAAACTAGCCTCTATATGAGCTGAATCGTTACCCTAGCGCGCACTGCATTTTTTTAGGGACATTAATCCTAGGTATGATTAAAGACAGCTAAGCTATCCAAGCATGTTCCCTTGAATAGAGGAAAAACAGAAATCATGAATAATTAATTTTTCCTCATTAACATGGCTCCCATAATATTGCACTGCCCTCCTCTTGAGAGAGATTAAATTTGATTTGTACCCAGATACTTCTATTGCCTTCAGCCAGCCTGATGTGGGCTAAAGGCAGAGAGTCTGCAGTTTTCAAGCTCAGGAAAAACACTCCAGTTAAGACAGTTAAGACCCAGGGCTTCTCTGCCCTGAAGCCGCAAGGGCCCCTTTCCCTGCAGGATGGAGAACTCAGATTTCCCTCGCACTGGAGCGACTGCAGGAAGATTAAGGCTTTTTGCTGTTCCCGAAAGGCTAGGCAGGAAGATAAAAAGCTGCCTTGTGCCTCCCGTTCCACAAGCGACAACTTTTGGGCGATTCCCACTTAACTCCGCCTGATCTGTGGTCCCCATTTGTAGAGCTGCTCTTGGGAGCTCTAAAGAGGGTTAAAAACACAAGCCTTGTTTTTATTGGCTTTTTTTTTTTTTTTTTAAACTACAAGTGAGCCCCAAACTTGAGAAACTGCCATTAATACTTTCAAGATGTGGGTTCTAATGGCTGCACATTTTGGCAATAATAGTGCATAGGCCATGAGAGGACAGAAGAAGCCTCGGGGAAGAACTCCTAAGTAGTTGGAAATGTTCTTGTGGCTTATTTCCTCCTGTCCTTTAAGCCTGAGAGGCGGTGTTCAGGACAACCGAGGACACTACATTTAATGGAGGTAATTCACATATGTAGGTATAGGAGAACCGATTCCAAAGTCACCTTAAACCCCCCTTTTTGGCCTCCATACTGTGAAGAGATTGTGCAGATGAAGCCCAGGGAATGAGGCTCTTGGAACCACAGATATAATGGGGAAAAAGCAAGTGCCCATCTGGATTCATTTGGTCACTAATGATACTTTGGATTTTTTTTCCCCCTCTCCTCCTCCCTCTAACTCTTCCTCTTGCTACACGCCTTCCCTTCTGCCTCCCTGTGACCGTCCTGTCCCTTCTGTACCTTTTTGTCCTTCTCTCCCTTTCTCCGAAACGCCGCAGCCACTGACTTACAGTTTGCCAGGACGAGCGAAGGGCACCCTGTCCCTTTTGCCACAGCTGGGGACTGCTACAGTGCTGCCAAGTGCCCGCAGGTACGTGCTGGGGCTCCCCTGACCAGGGACCCACATCCCGCCCTGCCCCCAGGGACCCTTGGCTGCGATGGCTGCTGGGAGTACAGAGAGATACCCTGGGAAGGGTCCTGTGCCCGCCTGCCTCCAGAGAGAGTCTCAGCAGTGCTCGGAGCTATAATCCTGTCATTCCTAGTGTTTCCCAAGGAACCGATCAGAGCTACACCCCCAAACTTCTGCATTCAGCAAAATTATAGTAGTAATCAGCACCTATCAGTACCTATCACAGTAGTAAAAAATAAAAATAAAAATAGTAGGAGTAGTAGTAAAAAAAAAAAAAAAAGAAGAAGAAGAAGTAAGCGAGAGGCCGGATGGCAGGGGTCTTGCTTAAACAAATGATGACAGTTAATGACATGAATATTACGCAGTCAGTGGCGTGCTGCTTTGTTCCCTAACTGGCTCTTGAAACTGAAAAGCCTGCTTCGTAGCCTTTGCCCAGTTCCAAGGTGTAAATAGTCTCCTTCCCCACCCCCACCCGACTCCACTCCAGTAACTGATTTCAAGCCGGTGGTGATGTCACTAAATGGAGCTCACACGCCAGGGTCAGCCATTAAGAATTCTCAACATTGCATGATACAGAAAAATTCTTATCACTACCTCAGATGTATAAAATGTATCGTAATTCAGGCAAAGAAGTGCGAACGTATCATCGCCTACTGGATTCCCTCCTCAGTAGAGCCACAGAACGGCCGGGGCATTGCCCAACTATACTTCCACGCTTTCTTGCCTCTTTAGAGGCCTGGCGAGTTTTAACTTGCCTTTTGAAACCTGCTGGCATTATAATCAGCCCACTGCCAAATTGGCAAAGCAGGCACCAATCGTTGCAAGAAGCTTCTGCCCTGAGAAGGGATAAGGAATTGGGCAGGAGAACTTGGCCCCTGTTCTTGCTCTGGTTCTTGCTCTGGGGTCTTCACAAGGCTGTTGCTAAACTGTGGGTCAGGAATTTCCCACTTTGCCGACAGGCCTTCAAAAGTCTGGCGACTGGGACTGGGAGATGCATTTGGAATCCCAGGCACTGCCTCCCCAGGATGGATGTACGCCCAACTACAGAGACCATCCAAAGACAAACACATCTGAATTTTCTTTTAACAAAGTGTTTTCTCGGCCCCCAGCTTCAGAAAGCAATGCTAAACATTTTAGAGAAGTGAAAAGGAAGCTCTCGGGGAGAAAAAAAATAAACAAAGGGCATAATGGTAAAAGAGGGCCTCTCCTCTATTACCCAGGAATTGAAAACTTTTGAAGTGCTGTTTCTTTAGAGCAGCTGATGACTTCAAACACCCCATTGGTATGGGTTAGCATTTTAACAGCTAATACAGGAGCCCTGTCCTGCCTCTTTTAAAAGTCGGAGGATTTTCTTGCTTCTCTGCGCTGCATCTTTGGGGGAAGTTTAAGTAAATGAAAGGTAATTTGCATTCATTTCTTTTCATAATTCAGAGACAAATGAACTTATTGATTTGCTAAATCCAGCCCCCAAGCAGTTGCTAAATGAGAAAACCCAAAGGCTAGTGAGAAGCTAATTTGTATTTTTCTTAGCCCAATCTTCAAACCACATCGGGCATTTTGAGAATTCAAGCCCTGAGTGTTGCAGATCGGTTTTCTGGGGAAAGGTCTGTGCGAGGTGCTTTGGGGCAGATGGCTTTTCCGGGGACCTAATGATTGCACACAAGTCAGAGTAGAGGGACGTTTTGCTTGCCACTCTGCTTCTTCCTCCCCGTGCACAATGTTGCTTTGGGGATCTGTGTAGCAGTAAGAGCTGGTTTGCCGTGAGCCCCCAACTCAAAATGCAGCCAGAATGTGGTTTTCTATTCTGATCACTGGGGATGTGGCATTATCGTGGTTGATGCCGGTATTGGTCTCATTTATTGAGGGTTTCCTAGATTCGTCCAGCATTTCTAAGTCACGGTAGCATATAATCCCCACAGCAACTTGTGAGAAGCACCGCCCCCCCTTACAGATGAGAAAATTGAGCCACCAAAAGGTTGGGTAGCTTGCCCCAACACAGCTGGTGCTCACTAGAGGCCGGACTCGATCTCAAGTGTGTCTGAGTGCAAACCCATACTGGCTGACGTGTCCGCCTGACATGGCTTGCATGAAAGACTTTGCAGCCTTCCCTTCTGTCCCAACAAAGAGCAAAACCTCTGTTTGTCTCAGGCACATCTTCTGCAAATCTCTCTGGACCCTCTGGCATGTGCATAACTCCGAATTACTTTTATTCTCTTAAATGAGCAACAGGAAGTAGTAACTATCCCTCTAGGGCCTTCTACCCCTTGCAGATGAGGGGCAAAGATGTATGGCCTGGAGCTAAGAGGACAGTAAGTCTTTACTTCTTGGTGGCTCCCAACTTAAGGTGGTCCTTATCAGCAGAAGATGGAGGTCCTGGGGAGGGTGGGAAGAAAGTGAGGAGGAAGACCTCCTGTTCCGTGAGGTGTATGGCCTGCACTGAGACAGCAGGTCTACCTAGCTATGCATAGGGTGTGAGCTCAGATCCTTGACCCGAGGGCAACTGGGGGGGGGGGGGGGGTTCTTGGGCTAGAAGCCAGGTCAGCAGCCTGGACCTTCCAAGAACCCTGAGGTGGAAGTGGATGCAGTCTACCTTCTCCTGCAGGGTGGGAGTAGGGGGGCTGTCAGCATGGGAGGCAGGATGGGGATGGGGAGAGAGAGGGATCCTGGGCAGTGATGTGGGCTGGACGTTATGAACAAGTGTGAATACCCACCTCAAGGCAGGTAGCAGAGTGAGATGAAGAGGTGGCCCGGTGGGACAGGGAGGGGCTGGTGCCACTCGGAGAAGCCCATGTCTGGGGAGGCCCGGCAAGGAGGGCTTTGTGCTTCCACGTGGCCACAATTGTGGACTCCTGTTGAGGCTCTTTGACAGAGCCGCTGCTGGCATATGTAGAGTATGGTCATAAAATAATTTCCAGAGTGTTTCTGAGATATCACCTACTCTCTGCCAGGTTATGAGTTAGGTTTTAGGTGCATTATACCTTATAATTCCCTCCTATTTGCAGGTTAGATGTTACTAACCCATTTTACAGATGGATTCAGGAAGGGGAAACTGTTCACCCCAGGTCATGTTAAAAGTAGAGGAGTCTGGGTCCTAGGAAAAATTCATCCTCAACACCAGAGTTTCTCAACCTCAGCACTATTGATGTTTGGGGCTGGGTCATTCTCAGTTGTGGGGACCGTGCTGTGCACTGCAGGACATTTAGCAAGACACACCCACAACCTGCCCGTTAGGACAACCAAAAATATCGCTAGATATTGCGGATATCTGGGGGCAAGATCGTCCCCTGTTGAGAGCCACTAAGTTAGACCAGACTAATCCCCCACATCACTTCTGTGAGTTGGAGTCTTATCTGTCCCCATGTTATGGACGTGGAATCTAAGCTGTCAAAGGGGTTTCTAAACTCTGCTAAACTCTGTAAATATGAATGGTACTAATAATGGAAAAGAAACCCGCGGAGTATGCCTAGTCTGGGTCGTCAGAGAGGACAAGCCAGGGTGGGATATTTATTAAGAATCTACCAAGTGCCTAGTCATGTGTTAGAAACCATTACTGATCGAAATAAAGCAATACCAAGGCCCTCCCCTCACTAAGCTCACTGTTCTACTGGAGGCAGACAACCAACACAAAAAACAGAGGCTACCGGTATTTTTGAGTATCTCCTGGGTACCAGCCAGGTGCTGCTTGGTTAATTTCACTTAATCCTCCCTGCAGTACTCTGAGGCAGGTACTGTTATTACCTTCCATGTTACAGACGGACAAACTGAGTTCTGAGATACTGAAGAAAAAACAAAAACAAAACAAAAACAACAACAACAACAAAAACCTCTGTACCAGATTTCCTCCCCGGGGAGGAAAGAGCTGAGTTTTTACTCTTAGCTCTGGCAGGCTGGGAGTCTCCACCTCACGGCCCTCCTCCCCCTGTCTTTAGTAAAGACTGCTTTGACAGAGTACGGGATTGGGCAAGGTTCAGAGAGGGAGTGAGGAAGCGTTCACCGTGAGCTTGTTGGTGCAGAACATTTTAAATTCTGAAAATATTCCTTGTGGGGCAGGAAGCCTGGACAAATGATATCAAGTGCTTTTGTGGAGTCATTTTTTTAAAGCGAGAAACAGATAGATGGCGAAAGCAAGAAAGAAGCTCTGCTGCAGCGGCTCCTAAGAAATGAGTCTAGAAACCCTGAGGTCGTGTCCCCCCC